>NC_080480.1:4995000-5235000 GCF_030265055.1 Doryrhamphus excisus | reverse complement strand
GGGGGGTCACCATCAGTCTTTGCATTGGGTGGTCATAGGGCCTTGAACTCGACCAGGAGTCCCTCCAAACATCATTCCTAGGCTATAACAAAGGTCCACCATTCCAACACAGCAATATGGTAATGGTTTAATTTCATTTGAACATGCATCAGATTACAATTGAATGCATCCCATAATCAGTTCACAGTTCCACATGTCCAAAAGGAGTAGGAAGAAGCAAAGCTTATTAAATCCTACCCCTCCATCTGGTACTTTTACAATCAGTAACTGTTACATTTGTTCACTTCCTGCTTTCATAATATAATTTATTTTTTTTAATTATTTTTATTTTTAATCTTTTTAATCTTTTTAATCTTTTTAATCTTTTTAATCTTTTTAATCTTTTTAATCTTTTTAATCTTTTTAATCTTTTTTAATTTTTAAATGTAAGTTTTTTTATTTTTTTTATTTTTATTTTTTTTAATTTTTTGTCACGTACCGAAGTACAAGGTGATATGACCATCCAATGACATAATGGGTACCATAGTAACCGTCGATATCGTGATATATATAGCACATCATGACTGGTTCAAGACTCTTCATCCTTGTATTTAGCAAACATCAACTGCTTGTATTGTTTCTTGAATTGGCTCATTGTTGTGCATTGTTTGAGGGTCTTACTCAATCCATCCCGTAGTTTGATTCCACATACTGAAATGCTATGGCTTTTTAAAGAATTTGTGATTTTAAAAATAAGGAGTTAGTGTGTTCTCTGTAGGCCACATTATGAATTATCCTTACTACCCTTATATATATATGTATATATATATATATAATGCACTAATGCACTCCCATCAGAGAAGAAGAGAGATCTCGAAGGTCGGGTGAGTTAAACAAAAAAACAACAGAAGATGCCAATGAGCTCCTTTTTTAATTACAATCTACTACCTGTGTGTTCAATTCCAGAGTCTACCATTCATCTTGGAGGGAAATAATGCCTCCAGTGATTCATGGGCCGTAGCATGTGAGGGCTTTGTTGGTGTCTCCGTCTCCTCTTCTTTGAGCCGGGATAGGAAGAGAGATGTGTCTGCTTGTGTCTTGGGCTCTTCCCACGGAACTACAACTGCATTCCCGCTGCGTCACGGCCAAACCAAAGGTCTCTTTGTGCGTGTCGAGTTCTTCTGCTACAAACACTGGCCCCTCTGTGGAGCTGCGACCCGGCGCGGCTGGCCTTGGGAATCACTGCATCATCAACAGCGGCAACAACAGGAGGGTCATCACCTCGGAAAATACGGAGCAGTTATAATCGGGTTTCTGCTCCAGGTCAGTGTTCCAAGTCCGGCAGTTGCAAGCGATAACAATAATAATCACACATGCTAACATGAGTTTGGCATGGACATGATTTTGGCAATTCCTTTTCATAGGTAACCCCCCCCCCCCTCCTGAGCCAAACCAAATGACACACACATTCACCATGATATAGCAGTGCGGGAGCGTGCCAACAATAATAATAATAATAAAAAAAATAAAAATAAAAGTAATAGTAATAATAAAAATAAAAATAGTAATAAAAAAAAAATAATAATCATAACAATAATAATAATGTAATAATAAAAGTAATAATAATAAAATAGTAATAATAGTAAAATAGTAATAGTAATAGTAATAATAAAAGTAATAGTAATAATAATAATAATAACAAGCAATAACAATAATAATCACACATGCTAACATGAGTTTGCCATGGACCTGATTTTGGCAATCCTTTTTCAGAGGTTACCCCCCCCGAGCCAAACCAAATGACGCCGAGTGCTGTGGAAAGGCAGAAATAATAACACACGTAAGTACAGCTTTAACATTCAATGCATTTCTGTGATAGAATAATATTTATTCACTTTAATCCACCTCCACACATTCCCCAGGATACAGCAGTGCAGGAGCGTGCCAACAAAAGCACCCCCCCCCCACTCCCTCTCCAAAGGTCCGCTCACCGCTCCCGGCTCTGGCGGGTTCCAGCATTGGAATAAGCAGCAGGTGTTTGGGTAAGAGGATTTGGCCCCAACGGATGTTAACATAGTATTTGGAGGTGGGGGGGGGGGGGGGGGGGGGTACCTCTGAGGAAAGACACGTTGGGAAACAACACAGATAACAGGCAGCTGTACGGGCTAACATGCCTAACAGAATGATGCTGAAAGGTACGGCTGCCTTTGGCTGTTTTGCTTTCCTTACTCACATTTCCTCCAGGTGCAGCGCTGGAAATACTTTGTTTTCTTTTAGGATGTTGTTATACAACTGTCCAGACTATTACTGACAATGGTAGGGGCCAGTTTGGGGGGGCACAATCATTCTAGTGCCGATATCAGGGATTTATGACATCACACCAATAAATTTGATAACATTAAAAAATAAAAAAAAATAGCTCTGATAACTGATAATTAAATAAACAAAATGCTCCAATGAGGCAGGTGAGCAAATCAAGCGCTCCTTTTTTCTCCTGCCTGTGTCATTCCCTTGAACTCACATAAAAAAATCTTATCAACCACCGGAAGTGTTAGCTCCGCTGCTTCTGCGTATGCCCGAATATAGTGCACCTTGCTGGGCCACACCGGTTGGCGCCTCCTGCTCTACACTGGTTCTCTGGTTCTTTGCTCTATCACATCAAAAATATATTAATAAATCATAGACAACTCTAATAATGTGAAAACACTGTATTTAGAAGGTGGGAAACCCATTATGTATACTGTAATGTGTAATAGGAGTATAAATGTCAATATAGGGGTGTTATCTAATGTCTCGAAGGCTCTAATATTGTGAAAACACTGTATTTAGATGCTGGTAAACATGTCTTCTATGTCTTATCGTCTCTTATTATGTCTACTATAATGGGTAATAGGAGAGTAAATGTGACTATAGGGGTGTTATTTCATGTCTAGAGGGCTCTAATATATTGTGAAAACACTGTATTTACATTTACAAGGTGGTAAACAGGTCTTGTAGGTCGTATCTTCTTTGATTATGTCTACTATAATGGGTAATAAGAGTGTAAATGTGACTATAGGGGTGTTATTTCATGCCTAGAGGGCTCTAATATTGTAAAAACACTGTTTTTAGATGCTGTTAAACAGGTCTTCTGTGTCTTATCGTCTCTGATTATGTCTACTGTAATGGTAATAGAGGTCTTAATGTCACTATAGGGGTGTTATTTCATGTCTAGAGGGCTCTAATATATTGTGAAAACACTGTATTTACATTTACAAGGTGGTAAACAGGTCTTCTATGTCGTATCTTCTCTTATTATGTCTACTATAATGGATAATAGGAGTGTAAATGTGACTATAGGGGTGTTATGTAATATCTAGAGGGCTCTAATTTTGTGAAAACACTGTATTTAGATTTAGAAGGTGGTAAACAGGTCTTGTATATCTTATCTTCCCCTATTATGTCTACTATAATGGGTGATAGGAGTGTAAATGTGACTATAGGGTTGTTATGTAATGTCTACAGGGCTCTAATATTGTGAAAACACTGTATTTGGATTTAGAAGGTGGTAAACAGGTCTTGTATATCTTATCTTCTCCTATTATGTCTACCATAATGGGTTATAGGAGTGTAAAGGTGACTATAGGGGTGTTATTTCAGGCCCACAGGGCTCTAATATTGTGAAAACACTGTGTTTAGAAGGTGTTAAACAGGGTTTCTATGTCGTATGTCTACTTTATTAGGTAATAAGAGTGTACAGGCAACTGTAGAGTTGTTATTTCATGTCTGAAGGGCTCAAATGGTTTTACTGATTTATGACAATAACAATAATAGTGACATAACTGGCAACGAAAACCTTTATGTAGCTTTGGCAAAGCAAGGACTACAATAAGGAGTTTATTACATGAAATACTTTCATAGTCTCACACTCAGCTAAATAGTGTTTCCTTATTTGACGATGGGGGTTTACAGCAGCAGAAAGAACACGCTTTACCTGACCTATCCGCCCCCAACTCTGTCCCGGTTTGCAGCCGTAAACGCCCTGTCGTGACTAGATGTCATTAATCTTCTGTCTCTCTCTCCAGGGGTAGGATCTTGACGGCGTGCCAGTGCAAAGCCACGACAACCATCCAAAAATACAGAGCCGCTTTTCTTGTTTGCAGAGCGCCGCCACCGTGACGACGGTATGACGCATCTTGCTAATAGTCGCACACCACGCAGCAACTGCTTGTTAGTCAAAATCTGCTTTAAGTGAAAGAAAAACATGCAAGATAACTTGATGCAAATTCTAGGGGTGGGGGGTCAAGTGTGATGTTATGCAAGCATGCACACAAAACTGCTGTTTAGATAGCAACAACACTTAAATATACAGTAGGGTGGCAGCTTTGAATTGTGGGTGGCACTCCCACAATGTTAATGTTCTCCTGACGGCCACTAAAGTACATGCAAATGATGTATTACTTCAAGTAATAATGACTTCTATCCATGTGAGTACAGTTGTTGTTCTCAAAGGACGCTATAGAAGCAAGATAATGGTGTCTTGTGGTGGTGTTCTGGGGCTGCATGAGTCCTGCCGGCAACGTTTCTGACACATACTGTGACGTTCTGAAGATCCCCTCTTTTGGGTTAAAGTGGGGTGCACGGCAGTTTAGCAACATAATACATAACCAGGCCAAACCCTTGCATCCAAAATAAGTAGCCGTCGTTACCTTGAACGCTGTTCAGTAAGTGGCCGCGTCATCTGTAGTGTGTTGGCAGCAGACTATGGACTTTGTGTCGCTCAAAAGGAAAAAAAAAAAAAGAAAACAATAGACAAGAGGAACAGCTGACCCCAATAAAAGTACATCATCTCCTCCGGTATCATAAACACAGCTCCTGACAGCACACATGTACTGAAGTGAGGACGATTAGAATGCAAGAGTGGATTTAGCATGTTTTACGCCAAGCTTTTTATAGCCAGTGAAAAATGAAAAATAAAAAAAATACAGATAAATGTTGTTACAATATTGTATTCTTGTGTTAAACAATGCGAAAGCTTTGAATGGCTCGGTTTTAGAGTTTTTTTTCTAACATCGAGTTCTACTGACCTCATTTCGGCTTGCCAAACCTATGTAACTGGAAGTCCTCGGGAGCGCTCAGGAGTGTGACCAATCACAGTGGAGTAGGTGTGCTTAGAGGCGGGCCGTGGGTGTAATTATTTAAACATACCATTTATGTGGGAAGCAGGAAATGCATATAAATGCTGCAGGAAGAGGTGCAGAATCTGGAAGATCTAGAAAGCTGTAGGTTATGGTATGTATAGCTGCTCTGTAGGAGTCTACAACTCAATACAAAAGGGCCGGAAATTTGCACAAATCATAACACTAATAAAAAAAAATTGACCCACATATAAGACGACTCTATAGAGTATAAGACCTTGTGTGAGGGAGTGACAAGAAGAAAAGCACTGACAGCAATGTAAAAACAAATATACATAGTCATAAATAAGATATTTCAGATGTTAATGGAAGTAATGGGGTTGCATGGTGCATGAGTGGTTAGCGCACAGCGCTAACAGCTAGGAGACCCGAGTTCAATTCCACCCTCGGCCATCTCTGTGTGGAGTTTGCATGTTCTCCCCGTGCATGCGTGGGTTTTCTCCGGGTACTCCGGTTTCCTCCCACATTCCAAAAACATGCTAGGTTAATTAGCGACTCCAAATTGTCCATAGGTATGAAAGTGAGTGTGAATGGTTGTTTGTCTATATGTGCCCTGTGATTGGCTGGTGACAAATCCAGGGTGTACCTTGTCTCTCGTCCGAAGACAGCTGGGATAGGCTCCAGCACCCCCGCCACACTTGTGAGGACAAGCGGTAGAAAATGAATGAATGAATGTTCCGGTCGCCCCCATTTTTATAGTTTGTTGGAAACCCAACATAGGAAGCTGTGATGATTAAAATATATATACAGTATATTCATCATACATGCAATTGACATCAGAACCATTGTATGTGTAAGTCAGCAACAACAATAATAATGATGAACTTCCTTTTACCTGGCTGCACGGCGACCGAGTGGTTTGCACGCAGGCCTCACAGCTAGGAGACCAGAGTTCGATTCCACCCTCATGCATTTCTGTGCGGAGTTTGCATATTCTCCCTGTGCATGCGTGGGTTTTCTCCAGGGTGTACCCTGTCTCTCACCCGAAGACAACTGGGATCGGCTCCAGCACCCCACTGCGACCCTTGTGAGGATAAGCGATAGAAAATGAATGAGTGTAACATAAACCAGGCTGCACGTCGATCGAGTGGTTAGCATGCATGCCTCACAGCTAGGAGACGCGAGTTCAATTCCACCCTTGACCATCTCTGGATTTTCTTCGGGGACTCCGGTTTCCTCCCACATTCCAAAAACATGCTAGGTTAATTAGCGACTCCAAATTGTCCATAGGTATGAATGTGAGTGTGAATGGTTGTTTGTCTATATGTGCCCTGTGATTGGCTCTTGCCCCAAGACAGCTGGGATAGGCTCTATCAATTGATAGAGTAATGTCAAGTTTTTGCAGTAGTCATTGTTGCCATTATAATAATAATAATCATTCTGTAGTGTTTTAAAACTCCTACACACAAAGATGAGGTAATTACCTACTTAATTATTAAAAAGGCCCTAATTATGAACACCGCCTGACTGTTCAAACTGAGAAGTTTATCTTCTTTCGCTTTTGTTTGAAGTCCTGCGCCTGGGGGCAACAGTCACTTAAGCCATATTTCATTTCATTGTGCGTCTCCGACGGGGAGGGGTGGGGAACACTAGCTTCCCTCCGCTGTCACGCTAGCTCGTGGTCGACTGAGTCAGCGACTGCGCTGGAAAAAAAAAATGCGGACCTCCACATACCGTTCTCACACATCAAAGTCAGCTAAAACGACTCCATACGGCGAAGTCCGGGTGATGACGGCGCACCCGCTGTTGCTTCCCTTTTCAAGTGGTTGTGGTTTCACATGTGGATGCTCTAATACAAATGAACCTTTTATACATCATGGAGGCTTCCATTGGACGTCAATGATATGGTCTAGTATAGGTTTGATGCCGCAACAGTCCTGTCATTACCTGCATTCTGTGCGGTTTTGTCATTTCACTTGTCACTCTGTTCATGTTTGGCATAAGTAAAGCCCCAAAAAATAGTTTAGCACTTTGTCAGATCTGTTTTGTCGGCGCCGTTCTTTCTTTAAGAAGCTGCCATTGTTTTCATTCTCCACCCTGTCATTAGCTAGCGAGGCTCTATACAAATAAACAGCTGCCATGAACTAACACAGTAATACACACAGATGCCATGTAACCTTACAGTTTTTATGACAAAAAACAGCAAAAAACTAACTGCACGGTGGATGAGTGGTTAGCGCTAGTAGACCAAGGTTCAATTCCACCCTCGGCAAATCTCTGTGTGGAGTTTTGCATGTTCTCCCCGTGCATGCGTGGGTTTCCTCCCACATTCCAAAAACATGCTAGGTTAATTAGCGACTCCAAATTGTCCATAGGTAGATAGATAGATAGATAGACTTCCTTTATTGTCATTGCACAAAAACACAGTAGTGAAATTGCCAACGAAATGTCGTTGCCTGGCTCCCATATAACAGACACAAAAGAAGATAAGTAATAATAAATAATAACAATAATAATAATGTGGAGAATAAATAGACACCAAATATGAACAACATAATGTAAAGTGCAGCGTGAACAGTAAATTGCCCAAATAATTTAAATAATTAAAATAAATAATAATAATGTAAGTAAAGGTAGAGGAGCTTATTTGGCATTCAGCAGTCTGATGGCCAGGGGGAAGTAGCTGTCTCTGAACCTGGTTGTCCTACAGCGGATGCTGCAGAGCCTTCTCCCCGATGCCAGGCGAGAGAACAGTCCATGCTGGGGGTGTGTGGGGTCAGAGCAGATCTGATGGGCTCTAGATACACACCGGCTGTTTGCTATTTCCCTAATGGGGGGGAGCTGGGTCCCGATGATCTTCTCCGCTGTCCTCACCACTCTCTGCAGTAACGTCCAGTCCGAGGCCTTGCAGCTCCCAGACCAGACGGAGATGCAGTTGGTCAGCAGGCTCTCGATGGTCCCTCTGTAGAAGGTGGTAAGGATAGGAGGGGAGAGGGAGGCTCTTTTCATCCGCCGCAGGAAGTGCAGTTGCTGCTGTGCCTTCTTCGCCAGAGCGGAGGTGTGGAGTGACCAGCCGAGGTTGTCCGTGATATGCACCCCCAAGTACTTGGTTGTGTTCACAACTTCTACGGCTGGTATGAATGTGAGTGTGAATGGTTGTTTGTCTATATGTGCCCTGTGATTGGCTGGCCACCAGTCCAGGGTGTACCCCGCTTCTCGCCCGAAGATAGCTGGGATAGGCTCCAGCACCCCCTGCGACCCTTGTGAGGATAAGCGGTAGAAAATGAATGAATGAATGAATGGATTAGAACCATGTTGTTTTTGTTTATGGATTACATTTAGTTGTTGATTCAATAAGTTCCTAAACTCACCGATGGTCATAGTGACTGAAAGAACGAGCAGCCATATTGAATTTCCTCTGTGGGGTTGCTGGGTTCTCCCTTAGCGACAGGGCGAGAAGCACTGAATAAGAAGCCAGATTAGATGACTTGCTCAGTTGATAATGATGCTTCCCGAACGCCTCTGTTAGGGAAGACCCAGGAAAGAATCTGGATCTTCCAGGGGGAGTCGAATTCTGTGTTCTGCTTAGGCAGCTACCCCTGTAACTTTAGTGGGAAAGTCCAATTTTGTGGCATTTTTCAGCCGTTTCAGGTCACCCAGAACCCAGTTTCGTATTGAAACGATAAAATACTGTTAGGACAGAATGACTGACACCCCATTAGGGTGGCTGCATCAACCAGAAAACATCAAGCCTGTTTTTTTTTCCTTTATTTGGGCAAATTTATGAAACATTACAGTGCATTTCTTACATCGATCAAAATATAACTTTCCATTATTTACATTTGTATTCAACTATCTGATCACAAGCCCAAAAGGAGATAGCAAGATATAATCATGTTCATGCCACTGTCTTGTTTTCCCCTGTTATTATTATCATTGTAATATTATTATTATTATTATTATTATTATTATCATTATTGTTATAATCTTTATCATTATTACCATCATTGTAATCATCATTAATATTACCATTTTCATCATTATAGTTAACAATTTTTTTTAATTATTTAATTTTACAGACTTCATTGCTTCTTGTAGAGTGCTGTATCATTTCCTCTGTTATTTTCTGAAATAACAGTCAATTTATTGTGTGTCAATTTATTAGCCCACTTTTTTGTGACATTTACTTATTTTCTGGATTGCATGTGTCTAATCTTGTGCATTAAAAAAAACAAGAACTTGAGACTGTGTCTGGACAGGTGACCAACCCAAACATCAGTATCTTCTTGTTAAACCCTACCTGAGGTTTTTAGACGTGTTTATTAATTTTTTAAAAATGTAATTTTTTTTTTTAAAGTTTATTAATTATTGTGTGTGTCTAGTCTTGTGCATTAAGAAGCAAGGTTTTAGGTCTGTGCTCAAATCAAATTTTGAAGCAATGATGTCTTGCTGTCCATTATTATAAATTGCCGTCTGTTGATTGACAGATGCTAAAAATACAGCGTGTGCTTCCTTGTTGTATTGCCTGGCATTTCTCCAAGCACGGACAATAAGCTCCTTCTTCTCATATCCAGGACATCCTTGGGCCTCAACGACAAAAGAATGAAACAAGACACAAACACTGTAACTGCATCACAGGAACTATTGAGTTCGGTTATTTTTTTTTCGTATCCGACAAGGCCAAGGGGACATATTGCTTTATATTCCAACACCCATTGCTTCATATTCCCAATCAAACAGCCCCTTTGTCTCGGTGCTTCATCCGAGTGCGGTGGAACAGAGCGCTGCATTGACGGGACGCAGACAGATTATCTTGTTTGAATGGCTTTTTTCCAGAGCAGCAGAAAGGGCCAGCACAACAATAGGTAACTTGTTATAGGCACAACAAATCTAATATTCATTTAACATGACCCATGTGGGGGCTGCTCTTGCTCTTGCTCTTGCTGGTACAGTAACTGTTTGTGTTTGCACAATGGCACCACCTCAGCAGGGCTGCTAATTGGGCTGGTCGGAGGGCGCCAAAATCCCCCAATGAAAGAGAGTAGTGGCCGTAGTTGTTACAGGAGACACAACAATGTAGGGATTGAAATAATCTCTTTTATGGGATTGTTTTGTCCTTCAACCAACCCAGGCCTAAATCTGAGTGGCCGAGGTTTTAATGTAATATTGTTGCTTTTTGTCTTACGGCGGATTGTTGGAGTTATGTAAAAAAAAAAAAAAAAAGTTGCGACCCTTGTGGCTTGTGCTCAAAATGCATTGAAATCCATTATAGCATACTTGCAATACATATACAGTGGTGCCTTGGTTAACGTCATTATTCAGTTCCAGAAGGTCCAACTCAAACCAAAACGGACTTTAACCAAGGCAAATTTTCACATAAAAAATAATGTAAATCCAATTAATCACTTCTATACATATGAATGTATAGAACATATGAATGCTCAATGACTGTGGCCGATGAGTTGCTAGTTCAATTCTGTACCCCTGCAAAGACATTTGGTTGATCCCATATTTTTAGGGTCACAAGAATATGCTAACATTTTCACATGACATGTTTGACGCTGGGGCTGCACGGCGACCGAGTGGTTAGCGCACAGACCTCACAGCTGGGAGACCAAAGTTCAAGTCCACCCTCGAGTTTGCATGTTCTCCCCGTGCATGCGTGGGTTTTCTCTGGGTACTCCAGCTTCCTCCCATATTCCAAAAACATGCTAGGCAACTCCAAATTGTCCATAAGTATGAATGTGAATGTTCTAGCATACTTGCAATACATACACAGTGGTGCCTTGGTTAACATTAACATTAACATTCTAGAAGGTCCGACTCAAACCAAAACGGACTTTAACCAAGGCAGATTTTCACATACAAAATAATATAAATCCAATTAATCAGTTCTAGACACCTAAAAACATTAACACATTGACAATAATTGTACTTTTACGTGCATAAATTGCTACAAAAATAATTACAAAATTACATTTAACATTACTTTTACCTAGTTTTGATGGAACCCCCCCCCCCAAAAAAACCCCATCAATTAACTAAAACCAAGGCAAAAATTTTGAATGTTAACCGAAAAACATGCTAACCGAAGCGTACATTAACCAAAGTTACCACTGTATTCTCAAAGTTTCATCATCATTAGATGAATGCTCAATGACTTTGGACGATGAGTTGCTAGTTCAATTCTGTACCCCTGCAAAGACGTTTGGTTGATGCCATATTTTTAGGGTCACAAAAGTATGCTAACATTTTCACATGACATGTTTGACATGAGGACTGCACGTCGGTGGAGTGGTTTGCGTGCAGGGCTCACAGCCGGGAGACCCGAGTTCAATTCCACCCTTGGCCATTTATGTGTTTGCATGTTCTCCCCGTGCATGTGTGGGTTTTCTCCGGGTACTCCGGTTTCCTCCCACATTCCAAAAACATGCTAGGTTAATTAGCGACTCCAAATTGTCCATAAGGTATGAATGTGAGTGTGAATGGTTGTTTGTCTATATGTGCCCTGTGACAGAAAGGGCATTCCCTGCATATTTCCAGGCCGGCGTTCTTACAGGAGTGTTACTGCGTCTATCTAAAAAGTGTTCCCATCCTGCAATCATCACTAACATCTGATTACAGTCCAACGTGCAGCTGGTAAGATTGGCAGGGTACTCTGTGTCGATCTCTGCCTTGACATGATGGTCGTCCAAGATGTGTCAGAACCAGTCAGCCTTCCCTTCAGTCTTACAGGTTTGTGTTAAAGCGTGAGGGCTGTGCGTGACTGAAATTGGCACTGGCAACGAGATTTTTTTTTTTCCCCCTGTTTCATGACTTTCCCTTAAACGGCTATTAGACTGCAAAGCAGATTGCCTGTGCGATGTTTTTTAAACAGCAAGCCAATAAAGGTTATTAAGTAAGTAATGACTTCCCAGTGCTCTTCCTGCACACATGGCCCCAACAGTTCCCATAGACTATTTCCCAAGAACATTACTTTTAAGCACCACATTTCCCTGCAGACCTCTTGTTTTAAGTGTGAAAATTGCTTCAGCTTATATACAGTAAATATCCTGTACATCAATCATACATACGTACATTATCATTGCTCATTAGAAGGATAATAATAATAATCCCATTCATTTTCTACCGCTAATCCTCACAAGGATTGCGGGGGTGCTGCAGCCTATCCCAGCTGTCTAGGAGCGAGAGGCGGGGTACACCCTGGACTGGTGGCCAGCCAATCACAGGGCACATATAGTCAAACAACCATTCACACTAAAATAGGTATAAGTAATGTTTAATGTAATTTTGTAATTATTTGTAATTATTTTTGCATCATTTTGTGCACGTAAAAGTACAATTATTGTTGATGTCTTAATGTTTTTAGGTGTCCAGAACTGATTAATTGGATTTACATTATGTGTACAGTACAGTATGTGAAAATTGAACTCGGGTCTCCTAGCTGCGAGGCCTGCATGCTAACCACTTGCTTGCCGTGAAGCTCCCATGTCAAACATGCCATGTGAAAATGTTAGCAGACCCTAAAAATATGGGATCAACCAAATGTTGCCTTGGTTAAAGTCTGTTTTGGTTTGAGTCGGACTTTCTAGAACTGAATAATGATGTTAACCAAGGCACCACTGTACATGTACTGCAAGTACAGAAGTAGAACATTCACATTCATACCTATGGACAATTTGGAGTTGCCTAGCATGTTTTTGGAATGTGGGAGGAAACCGGAGTACCCGAAAAAAAACCCATGCATGCACGAGGAGAACATGAAAACTCCACACAGAGATGGCCAAGGGTGGAATTGAACTCGGGTCTCCTAGCTGTGTAATTATTTTTGTATCATTTTGTGCACTTAAAAGTACAATTATTGTCGATGTGTTAATGTTTTTGCGTGTCTAGAACTGATTAATTGGATTTACATTATTTTGTATGTGAAAATATGCCTTGGTTAAAGTCTGTTTTGGTTTGAGTCGGACCTAATGATGTTAACCAAGGCACCACTGTATATGTATTGCAAGTATGCTAGAACAATTTGGAGTCACCAATTAACCTAGCATGTTTTTGGAATGTGGGAGGAAACCGGAATACCCGGAGAAAACCCACGCATGCACGGGGAGAACATGCAAACTCCACACAGAGATAGTCGAGGGTGGAATTGAACTCGAGTGTCCTAGCTGTGTGGCCTGCGCGCTAACCACTCATCCACCATGCAGCCCATTTATTTATGTATTTTTCTTAATTTTCCTCAGCAGTATTTAATGTGTTTAGCTTGCTGTCAAAGCGAAACTAGACAGTTCCTTTTTATGGAAAGACGGCAGTGACAAGCACACATCTGAGCCCTTTTTCACCATAGACTATTTCCAAGTCGCTCACTCAGGTATGGAGGAAACAGGTGCTGAGTCAGTGTGAGCAGGAATGCCAGAAAGAATGGGGAGCAGAGTGTGTGTGTGCACGGAGTGTGTGTGTGTGTGTGTGTGTGTGTGCGTATGAGTAACACTGAAAGAAAGCCAGAGGAGAGAACAAGGGGCGGAGTCTCTGTGGGGATTGCGTGCGGACATCAAATGTTTACCTGTAGCGAAAAGAAAGGGGAAGGTGTAGCAGGGAAAAAAAAGGGCCATGGTTTACAGGGGTGGGCGGGGACGCAGAGCATGAGCTTCGCACGCAACTTAACAATACTACCTTTATGAAGACTGTGTTGCGTTAGTCAGTGAACACACACACACACACAGAAGAAGACACTGGTGTTCCACATGCACGCACCCACACACTTAAAGGTGAAATTCATAGAGATGATGACACTTAACCATGGAAGACAAAATGTTGTTTTTTTTATCTTCACTTCCTGATAATGCTTCTAAAAAAGCGTCTTTTGTGGCTACTCAGTCATACTTTATCCCACATGTGGCCAACAGATGAATGTGCTCGGCAGCTAAGTATTTGCACATTTCATCCCGATCGGACAATAAATGAGTCGCCAAACCGAGACTCTTCATCCTTGTCTGCGTGTCGCTTGCTTTGTCTTGCTCCTTACTATCTGTGCTCCTCATCTCTTAGGATCTGTTCCCAGAACAAAACTCCTGGGATAAAGTGAAGGACTGTGAGCCCATTACAATTTTTTATTTTTTACCTGCTTTAGAGAGGAAATTTTCTCTATAGTTTTTGCACAAAAATGGGTTTTGGAGCCACACTGAAAAGACAAAAAAAAATTAATTAATATTTATATATGATTATAATTAATAATAATAATAATGTTGTACTTTAATATTATTAATAATTATTATTACTACTAATAATTATTATTATATAATTATAATTATTTATAATATATAGATAATATATTAATATTCTTCGGGTACACCCTGGACTGGTGTCCAGCCAATCACAGGGCACATATAGACAAACAACCATTCACACTCACATTCATACCTATGGACAATTTGGAGTCGCCAATTAACCTAGCATACATGTTGTTGGAATAATTTTATTTAGTTTTATTGTGTGCGAGATTCATTGTTGTACTGGACACCCCTAGTCTACTCTATTGGGTAATAGGTGTGTAAAGGTAACTATAGGGGTGTTATTTCATGTTTAGAGGTCTCTAATAATGTTGAAAAGTGTATTTAGAAGGTTGTTAACAGGTTTTCTACGCTGAAATTAATCAGCTAATTTCAAATGTTATATTGAAAAAAAAATTAAAATAAATTATTTCTTATTATTTATATTACTTATTATATTTTATATAATTGTTTATTTATTATTTATTAATATTTATAATATATTTAATAATTAATTTACATTTATTATTATAATGTTATGATTATATTAGAAAGGCAGGAAGTGAACAAATGTAACAGTTACTGATTATAAAAGAACCAGATGGACGGGTAGGATTTAATAAGCTTTGCTTCTTCCTACTCCTTTTGGACATGTGGAACTGTGAACTGATTATGTGATGCATTCAATTGTAATCTGATGCATGTTCAAATGAAATAAAAACCATTACCATGTATAAAATCAGCACATTTTTCCCCATATGTAGCTACCTGGTGAGACCCAGAAAGGTGCACTGTATTCTGGCACACACTCCGAGCAGCCGGTGTGGTCTCTGATCTGTTTTTTTTTCCCCTAATAATGGAACATTTGGTACAACCAGAATGAAAAATGTCTTTCTCTCAAAAGTGTGAACAGCACAGGCAGTGGAAAAAAGTAGCGTTTGATTTGCCCACCCGAACTCTACGGGTGACATTAAGTAATAATTGTGCACCCGTAATGTACAGTATTATAATTTCAATTTTGGCTGATGCATACACTTTTATTTGTAACAATTTTGCTATAATTTTTATTATTATCATCACCAAAATAAAGTAGATTGATAGCTGCTTTTTTTTGCAGATGATGGCAACAAACCACATGGAGTCATGAGTACATTATGATCTTAATCTGTACATACAATTATGTATGTGAATACTGTGAATACTAGGTACAATATGCAATTACATTTACACACATTTGTGTGCATTTCTGTGCTCCCCCCAGTGATTGGCACCTTTGCGTGTAAAAAGGCAGAGCTGTCGGGATTCATCCCCGGGGCGCTTTGCGGTCAGCATAATATGCCTGCTATAAATAATTTGACTATGTCATGTCATGTGCGAGCAAAGCGAGAGTGGGGATACACTTTCAAGCGGGCGCAGGGCTTCCTCTCGTGTGAGCGTCTGCAGTCGGAGTGCGACGTACAATAGAGAGCATTGTTCTATAGCGGCAGGCCTCTGCATGCCCACACACACACACACACACACACACACAGTTGTACCTGAACACAGAGACAGGTGTATTTCTTCCAGTCACGCATAGCCTAAACACACATACACACAGTACACGCTATATTCAGTATCCACCATACTTCCACAAAAGATGTGGTGTATTTCCATCATGATACACAAGCAGCACCCACAAGGTGTGTTTGCCCAAATAAATTCCCTTTTAATCCCCGGCATAAAGATTATACGTGAGTCACGGTCGTATTCATTGTGAGTCACACGTTGATATTTCATTGTTGCTTTTTTTTTTCCACCCTCATTTTCCTCTTGTGGACTCAGTGACAAACCCCAGTAACAGAAACAACCAAATTTGCATGATACCTTATATCAGGGGTCTCAAACACGCGGCCCGCGGGCCAAATCTGGCCCGCAGGACACTAGTTTGAGGCCCCCACCTTGATATGAAAGTTTAATGCTAGTGCGTCCCGCACAAGTTTGATATTGGTTGCAGTATGGTATCATGTACCCAGAAAAAAATATTACGTTTTCTATTGATTCTGCCTAGTAACAAATCTTGGAGATAACATGTGACGTGACCAGGAACTATTGCTAAACTTAGAACGGAACAAAATGTTCTGGACCCCCTGCTTCCATTTTATGTGTTGTATTGTGCTGCTGCAGATGTCCTTGTTTATCAACAGCGCCTCTGCTGGTTGCAGCAAGTAGTGCGTCAATGGAATCTTGATCATGTTATTGCAAATATGTCTTTTTTTTACTTTTCTTTTCTAGGGACAGTAAAGTAGCCTGCTAAATTGGCGTTTTTTGTCTCGATTATTGTGTAGTACAGGGGTCTCAAACACGCGGCCCGCGGGCCAAATGTGGCCCGCAGGACACTAGTTTGAGGCCCCCCGCCTTGATATGAAAGTTTAATGTTAGTGCGGCCCGCGCAAGTTTGATATGGATGCTGTATGGTATCATGTACCCAGAACAAAAAATATTATGTTTGATTAATGTTCATGTTAAAGGTTAAATAACTGTTAATAGTTATCCTCCCTATCCGTGTGGAAGTGGTAAGTTTTTGGCTATTTGGGGGTATATGGGGGTACCGTGGACCGAGAGGCGGGGTACACCCTGGACTGGTCGCCGGCCAATCACAGGGCACATATAGACAAACAACCATTCACACTCACATTCATACCTATGGATAATTTGGAGTCGCTAATTATCCTAGCATGTTTTTGGAATGTGGGAGGAAACCGGAGTACCCGGATGGGGAGAACATGCAAACTCCACACAGACATGGCCGAGGGTGGAATTGAACTCGGGTCTCCTAGCTGTGAGGTCTCCGTGCTAACCACTCGACCACCATAACAAAGTTGATATTAATAATAGGCTTTTCCACCTATATCACAAAATTGAGATGCAATACTATATTGGGTAATAGATGTGTAAAGGTGACTATAGGGGTGTTATTTTATGTCTAGAGGGCTCTAATAATGTTAAAAAGTGTATTTAGAAGTTAGTAAACATGTTTCCATGCTTAAATTAATCAGCTAATTTCAAATGTTATATTAAAAAATATTTAAAATAAATAAATAACTTTTTATTCATTCATTCATTCATTCATTCATTTTCTACCGCTTTTTCCTCACTTTTTATATTTTATATAATTATTTATTTATTATTTATTAATATTTATAAGGTTTTCTACACTCCAACTATGAAAATATTTCATTTGTAAGTAAAGAATCCTACATTTATCACGGTTGGGTGTGGAACCAATTAACCGCCATGAACAACGGATGAGTTATCAATGCGTGCAGAGCAGCAAGATGTTTCTCCATGAGCTACTTCCCAAAGCAAACTAACGTGGCTACAAGAATGCTAATCTTGGGGGGGCTTCAATTTGAGGTGAGGCATTTATTTGTTCAGACGTGGTGTACCCTGGAATTGAATGCGGTCTTTAAACTACGAGCCTCCAATAACGAGGATGGTTTTCATTCATTTGGTTTCCCTAAATTGGGATAGCATGAAAACACTTTACGGAGAAGGGGCCTCAGTTTGACTTGAAGTCTCACCCAAGAATGTAAATAAGTGACGGACGTCCGCACACGAGTTCACCTCATGACGAGGACACAAATTTAATATCGACTGACCTCCGCAACCGTCCAGCGACATGGAGGCGAGGACAAAGGCGTCAGTCATATCTTTTGGATCCGTGTGCAATCATAAGACTAGAGGACATTCATTACCCGCACAGAGAGGGGGGGCTTCAGAGCAAAAGCTCTTGTGTTCAACTGTTTGGATGTCCTATCCTCTTGTATCTCTTTGACTACCTCCAGCACAAGCACTCCATTCAACCACAGTGGGAACAAATGTTTCCTTATGCGGAGTCCGAGTTTACCCCAGCTCCATCAACAGGATGCCCATGAGATGGAGACCAGCTTATAAAATACAGCGGTATGCAAAACGACAAACGACGAGGATGTAGTTATTTCACCATCCTTTGCCTATGATATTTTTCCTGGCCTACCACTTCTGGTGGATCTAAGACCTGGAGATCTTAGCTTTTTATAGCCTTCGTGTAAACCAGGAACAATATTCATCTGACAGCTATTTTGAGGACCCCCATGTTGCCCGTCTCCACAGGAGATTCAACCGTCCACCTTAAATACCTTCCATTACTTGCAGCTATCTATGAAATTCAAGGCTTAATTAGCTCACAAAACCCATTTTGTGTTCCAATTAACCAGTAATGGTTGGTATTCAAAACAACAAAATGACTAACTTCGGTACCTGAGGTTCTATTCCAGCTTGTAAAGCCACTTCCTCCAATAAAAGTAAAAAAATAGCCCCATTTGGGCTGCACGGTGGTGAAGTGGTTAGCACACAGGCTTAACTGAGTTCAATTCCACCCTCAGCCATGTCTGTGTGAAGTTTGCATGTTCTCCCCGTGCATGTGTGGGTTTTTTCCGGTTTCCTCCCACATTCCAAAAACATGCTAGGTTAATTAGCGACTCCAAATTGTCCATAGGTATGAATGTGAGTGTGAATGGTTGTTTGTCTATATGTGCCCTGTGATTGGCTGGCCACCCGTCCAGGGTGTACCCCGCCTCTCGTCCCGAAGACAGCCGGGATAGGCTCCAGCACCCCCCGCGACCCATCGTGAGGAAAAAGCAGTAGAAAATGAATGAATGAATGAACATTAGAGACCTCCACACATAAAGTAACACCCCTATATAATCACATTTACGCCCTTTTACACAATATAGTAGAAATAGTTAAAATAAGAAAGTTTGGCCTGCACGGTGGGGAAGTGGTTAGCACGCATGCCTCACAGCTAGGAGACCCGAGTTCAATTCCACCCTCAGCCATCTCTGTGTGGAGTTTGCATGTTCTCCCTGTGCATGTGTGGGTTTTTTCCGGGTACTCCGGTTTCCTCCCACATTCCAAAAACATGCTAGGTTAATTGGCGACTCCAAATTGTCCATAGGTATGAATGTGAGTGTGAATGGTTGTTTGTCTATATGTGATTGGCTGGCGACCAGTCCAGGATGTACCCCGCCTCTCACCCAAAGACAGCTGGGATTGGCTCCAGCACCCTCGTGAGGATAAGCGGTACAAAATGAATGAATGAACTTTGTTATGTAAATATATTTATAGAATACTCAACAGCCACAAATGGACCCCAATAGTAATAAACTATTGGCAGATGCCCTTTGGGGTGCATTGTGGTCGTCTATGACCATAGGAGGTGCGAAATGATCCCTATTCTGTGAATATAAGACACTTACCTGCATTTACTCACATGTTTACTGATGCTAACCGATACAGAATCTGCTGACTCGGTTGTTTACATTCATCGATACTAATTTGATTAACGTTTGAGTTTAATGACATCCGTGTTAAAATGTGTAGTACTTCTTACTTTCCTTTTTTTTCTTGACCCCCCCCCCCCCTTCCCCTTAAGATGAAAAAAAAAAAAACTCTTCACAGAGCGGCGGTGGCTTAGGAATGTGAGCCAGGAATGCTGTTCAGTTACTATAAAGGGGGTTGCTGATCACTGAAAACAATGTCTTTGTGTTTTCATCCCAGCCTCTTGTCACGCAATGCTCTGCTCGCAAACCAACCAGCAACTTTTCAAGCCGGGCCGGCACACAAGAAAGGCGTCGATTACCTGCGACTGACAGAATCGCGTGCGGCTCAGGTACTCCTGGAGCGCGGCCAGATGCGGAGCATGCGGAAAAAAGCGGAATGGAGCTAAGGTCAGGGAATAACTTCAAGGTGATTTTACCCTGGGAAGCTAATACATAGCAAACATACACTGACCAGTCACATGATCAGGCACACCTACACATATAATACACACAGCCATCTTCCGGTGGTACCCCCCCAATCTAGAAGTCTTCAGTCCGCTCCCGGGAATACCGGTCCTTGTTTTGAGGCACAGAGGGAGCCTGTGATCCCTCAAATACTGTACAAGCAAGCCCGGAGGCGTAAGGACATGAAAGTGCAGTAAGACAAAGTACAAGAGATTCATTCATGGGAAGGTGATTCAAGGCACCAACTTATCTTGCATCAGCGCAACAGATGATCATCGTTACTCACTCGCACTGCTCACACGCAAGCCGCCTTCACGCTTGACACCCGATGAGTGACAAACAAATTGACCGCCATGATTCATGACATAATGACACACTTGGGTGTGAAGGCGAATAGCTTAGCCTCTATTTATGTACAAATGTATACAAATAAAATTATTATTTTTTAATAATTCAAAAGGACTACATTTCACATAGTATTTCACATACTTTTTATTTTGGATAAAAAAAATAACTGGAATGCACGGTGGATGAGTGGTTAGCGTCCAGGCTGTACCCCGCCTCTTGCCCCAAGACAGCTGGGATAGGCTCCAGCACCCCCCACGACCCTCGTGAGGAAAAAGCAGTAGAAAATGAATGAATGAATGAACATTAGAGACCTCCACACTTAAAGTAACACCCCTATATAATCACCTTTACGCTCTTTTACCCAATATAATAGGAATTGTTCAAATAAGAAAGTTTGGGCTGCACGGTGGGTGAGTGGTTAGTGCACATGCTTCACAGCTAGGAGACTCGAGTTCAATTCCACCCTCTGCCATCTCTGTGTGGAATTTGCATTTTCTCCCCATGCATGCGTGGGTTTATTTCCATTTACTCCGTTTTCCTCCCACATTCCAAAAACATGCTAGGCTAATTAATGACTCCAAATTGTCCACAGGTATGAATGTGAGTGTGAATGGTTGTTTGTCTATATGTGCCCTGTGATTGGCTGGCGATCGGTCCAGCGTACCCCCACAACCCATTTCATTAAAATGTAAAATAATTTACTATTTAATGATTTATTTCCTATTTTTATTGTGTATTAGCATATATTAGCATATAGAAAATATATTGGCCTTTATTTAATGAACTGACATAAATTCTAAATAAAATAAAAGTAATATTTTGCATGTTTTGTTTCATTAAAGTTAGAATAAAAAATAGAATGCTTTCAAATAAGTATTGCATTTGTTCTAATTGTTTTTATCTAATTTGAAATATTCAGTTTTTTTATTTTATTTTATAGTTTTTTTTTCGAAAAGTGCTAAGTACACATTATTTAATAATAATACTCATATTATTATTTATTTATTTATTTTATTGTTTATTAATACTCATTGTTTTTAATTCTGTTCTAATTGTTAATTTTTAAATTTTTAATTTAATTTTATTTATCTTTTTCAAAAAGTGATGAAAAAATATGCTTTTTACACAAATATAACATTCCACTTTTCGTTCAATATAAATTATAAATAAAAAAAACATCACCCTTTCTACGCTATCGCACTTTGTCGGCTTTAAACTCCATTTCCCGTGATGCCTTTCTGTGCTGACGTCATGACATAGCAGCACGTGCTGTGCTGCTGTGCTCTAACTATGGCTCAGTGCGGCTCAGACGCTGGACGAAGGAGGCTCGTCAAGGAAAACCAGCTGAACTTCCATCGCTGCTCTGGATCTTACTGGAGAACTCCTTAAAGTCCCTTCTGGAATTTTATTACTGGAATTACGAATTTGGATGAATTATTCACGAGAGATATTAGTGCGTGCACACGGGTGAAGGATTACAAACAACAACATTGCGATGAATGTTTACGTTGTAAACAAAAGTGGATCATGATGGCAACATGTGAAGGATTTAACATAACCGCTGGGGATCATTTTGTGGAATATAAAGGAGTACTAACCTCTTTTAAGTCCAGCATGGAGTCCGCTGGACCTCAGCGGACATGTGGGACTCCCTTGGGATACTCCTTCCTTATTCTACATGAATATTGTCGTGGATGGGATTGAATACAAGGAATGGAATCTTGGAATATCTTGGAATATTTAGGTGGATTGACTTCACGGAGCATCTCCTGATCATGCAGGTATGTCAGATTTATTTAAGATGTTTGTGTTGCACATTATTTCAAATTTGGGACTCCAGTAGACTAATAATGCATCCATGTGGCCGGGTACTGTTTGCCAGGGGGGGTCAAAGGGGGGTACAGGTGTATTCCCAAAATGCCAAGGGTACAAAATCAGTTTTTTTTTTGGAGGGTGTCACCTCCATTGACTAACAATTGTGCCCCTAAATCAGCCTTTTTAGGTGGTCTCTGATCAGTATAAGAATTCTTGATGCCAGTCAGAATGTTTATTATGGCATTATGTGATGTGTTTTGGAATTTTAGGAATTTCCGATGAATTAAGGTTCTATATAGACTATAATACCCGCTCACATTCCGGACTCTCCAGATTGGGAAAAGATGTTCCCATCCGGTCTTGACACCACCGGCTACCATCCGTTCATTTAGTTAGACTTGAAAGAAATGCTTTAAACTTGACTGCATCCTTTGTGTGACCCCCCACCCCCCTCTTTCCCGTGCACCCATGCACCTTACACCTGCACTTGTTGGCTCCGAGAGCCCCCCCCCCCCCACTTACCCACCCTGTGCCACACAGTGACTCCATTCAGTCACCCAACTAATATTTGATGGAGTCATAACATAAACAATCACCCTGAAAGACGTCATGAGCTTATCTTGTGTGAGTGAGTGACAGGAAGAAAAGCTCTGATTCTCTTTGGGAGAATGTAAAAAAAAAATCTATTTTTCAAGATTTGCCTCAGTACGGAAACACTTGATTTTGTTCAAATTGGGACAAATTGTTAACCAGATTTTCATTTTGGGAAAATGAACGCTCAATACTCGGGGGTAAAATCGGGCTGAGGAAATTGTGATGTCATAGCGATAAAAGGCTCAGATGAGGTGAAATTACCTGTGCGGTAGAGCAAATCAAGCGCTCTTTTTTGACTTCCATTGAGTTCACTTTTAAACAAACATTCACTTTAAGTGGAAGAACGTACCAAATACGTAAAAATATTAAATAATAAAAATAACAAAAAAAAACATCCAGAACACAAAATACCACCTGAAGCATTTGAAAAGTGCAAAATTTTCACCAGAAACCTTTGTGGAATCACATCAGCTGTTCAGAGCATGTACCCGAATACAGTGCACCTTGCTGGGCCACAGCAGGTGGCTCTCTGCCCCTGTTCTCTGGTTCTCTTATTAGTAGTGATGTTGTTGGACAGTTGGCCAAATCCAAATTTAATCAAGTCGTTCATACCTCCCAGGTGTGCAAAAACTACACTTAAATATAAATAAAATAAGTAGATATTAAAACGTTATCGATCTCGAGAAGCAGAAAGTTATCGATATTGTCGCTGTGACTCTACCTCAACACAAGTCATCGTCAGACCTCTGCAAGAAAGACTTGTTTATTGTCAAGGTTGAGGGACAGAGCGCCACTCTATGTCCATCATACAGCAAACACACACACACACACACACACACGCTCCATCCCCAAACAAGACTCCCATTCTCCGCTGAAGAGGGACCCTCTGTCTAATGCCAAGTGACTCTCATGGCCAGCATTGGCGGTGGGACACTTGCCTTCACAAAAGGAGCTGAAGTGTCAGATAAACTCGGTCAGACCATAACCCCCCCCACCACCACCACACACACACATAAGCAACCCCTCCCCAAGCCTTCAAACACACAAGAATTCCTTTATCTGGCACCCTGGGAGGCGGACAAAGACAGACTTTGTGTCAACGAGCAAGGAAGGCCTTGACTAAACACTACCAGCTCTTCTTCTTCTTCTTCTTCTTCTGCTTTTTGTGGTATGTGAGTGGACCACCGCTGCGCCACCAAACATCGACCCTTGGCTCATGTCGGCACCCTCCATGGAGAACCGTTACCGATGCCCTCAAAAGTAACACTTTTGTGTCACTTTTGGTACAGGAAGTTAGCTGATTATTCATCCTAATTAGTCACTTCTCATCCTCGACACTCCACAAGTAGACAACATGAGCCATGTTTACATGGCTTCCGAATGACATTTCCGAAAGTGATGGTATACATGGAAAGGAATATTCCAATCGCATGTCTACATGCGCCGCTATAATCAACCAGAATAGTCAATGGGGCATGCTCAGTAAAGCGTAAACACCAACATCACGTGATACCGACTTCCTCCAGTTTTTCTTTCACTTCTTGGAATAACTCCGTATTGCCGTTTTTTCCTTTGTCCAGTGTTGGAATTTAGTTTGAATAAAAAACAAACTTCCCGCAGCAGTACAGTGCCGATTTCTCGCCTCCATTTTTTAAAATCAAACGTCGTCTGGAGCTGCGTTTAAGTCATATCTCAGCATTCGCTGAAAGAACGCACCCGGGAACAGGAAAAGATAAAGTTCAATCTTGCTAATATTTTATAATTAAGAAGAATTATTTTCATTTTTAATAAAGCTGGACTTGTGAATGGCCTATAGAAGGGTTTAGATTCTGTTCCACAGATGGCGCTAATGCACACGAAAGCTGCTTGCCAACCGCCAATAAACAACAGAAGAAGAAAAACACCACGAAGAAGAACACAGTCTGACAACATTCCGATTGAGCGGGTACAAGATACCTCAATCGGATTGGGGAAAGGAATATTCCACCCCTGTGAATCCGATTATATATTCATTCGAATTGGCACTTTTCTTTCGGAATGAGGTGTATACAAAGGTTACATTCTTTCCGTTTCATGGAATTGGAATATTTGGGTCCATGTAAACGTGGCTATTGAGGTGAGCGTTTACAAACGGTGGTGGCAGAACGTTCCTCACGCTTTTCCAAAAAAAATGAACGGCTACAGTTTGCAAATTGGAGAAATTTTGTGTGAATTCTGCATGATGCATTCACTGACCTAAAAATGTATCTACCTGTAAGAAAATCAAGTATCTTTTACGCTAAAGTCATAGCCTCATTTGAATGCCTCCACTCCTGACCTCCATAGCAGCACCACAGCTGCTCAGAGCATGTGTCCGAATACAGTGCACCTTGCTGGGCTGCATCAGGTGCCTCTCTCCCCCTTGTACTCTGGTTCTCCTGATAGAAGTGATGTGGTATTAGTAATGTCTTGAAATTTGATCAGTACAAATCAACAGGTACAGTTTGTCACATACTAATCCAGGTATGCATAAAAAGTTAATTTTTGGATTTTTTCGGACATTTCTTGTCAAATATTAACACTGACGCTGGTCTTTTTTATTGTTTCTGCAGAATAATATGAACATTTTTGCGGTTCTCACAGGGGGTAAAAGGTAAACAGATGGTGTTACCTCAGTCAAGCGTGTGTTTATGAGGTCATATTTCATGTCCAAACCTTGGATCAAACTGAAGAACCAGACCTGAGAAGCAGGTGACCTGACTGTGAACCCCCCTGCCGTCATGACCGACTGCTCTCCCAAGCGCAGGAGAAGCGGTTACTCTTGCATTAATGACACCTTTTTATGTCTCGGAAGCGCCAGGCCTATTACTCCGTGGAGTCAACTGGCGGGAAAGTGTAACCCTTCATCATCGGTGTCACATGACCGTTTAGTGCAGGGATTCATGGCAAATGATCATAAGCCCCATTTGTCAGTTTTGGATTTAAAGTTGGTCCGAACAGGAGAACTGTCATTTATTAGTACGGAGCGAACAATGGGGAGCTTGTCTCCGGGGGTGGCGGGGGCCGGCAGGGGGCCCGAGGGGGGCCGGCGGAGCTTGTGGGGGGGGGGTTGGTCTGAGATTGGGCAGCAGCCTCTGACCAAGAACAAGCCCCCGTCTGATGGAGAGAACTGCTGACCCTTCCTGAGTAAAATGGTACCTTTGTTTTCCTATGTGTTTATGTGTGTGTGTGTGTGTGTGTGTGTGTGGGAGAAGGGAAAGCTGGGGCCCGCTGTGTAAAGTGTTTTTGTGATTTTTTTTTTTTCCCCCTCCTCATCTCACACGTGTGATTTTTCCTGGAGAGGTTCTCATTGCACTCATCTGGGAAGTAGCAACTAGCAAAGTATCGTAGGCGCCATCACCAGGTTAAGGTGGTGTCACGCTGCTTTGGGAATGAAGTAGGATGGCAGGCTCTGTGGAAAAGTGTCACGGAATGCAGCATCTTCCAGCTAGTCCGCTATTCCGTTTTGGGAGAGTGGTCCTGCAGAAATTGAGGAAGGATGATAGAGAGTGGAGAAGGGATGCTATTTTTTCTTTTTTGTTGTTGTTGTTGTCCATGTTTTAGTTATTTCTTTCCTGTTTCTCTTATTTTTACCACTATTTTTCACTATTTTGTTATATTAGTATTATTTATTATGTATTTTAATTTTTTTTGCTTTTTATTTTTATTGTTTATTAATGAAAATTTGGATGCATTAACAACAACATATAATTTTTTGTCATTTTTTATGTTTTAAATTGGAATGACTTTTACATTTGATTACATTTTTTAATATATTTTTCTCCATCTTTTACATTTCAATTTGACTCATTTTAAATATAACATTTTAGTTTTATTGTCATGTATTTTTATTTTTTATTTTAATTACATTTGATTCACTATAAATTTTACACTTAAATTTTTACAATTTGATAAATGTTAGTTATGATTTGTATAATTTTGCATTTAGATTTTTTTCTGTTTATTTTCATCCATTTGTTGTTTCATCCATATTTTAGTTATCGCTTCCGTGTTTCTCTTATTTTTCCCACTATTTTTTTTCACAATTTTATTATATTATTATTATTTATTACACATTTTTATAATCTGTTTAGCTTTTTATATTTACTGTTTTATTTATGAAAATTTGAATGCATTAAAATCATAACATATAATTTTTTTGTCATTTTTTATGTTTTAAATCGGAATGACTTAAATTTGATTAAAAAATATTTTTTACATTTAAATGTCTTTCCTCAGTTTTTATTTTTTTATATATATTTCTCCATCTTTTTACATTTCAATTTGACTAAATAAGTATTAAATTTCAGTATTATTGTCATGCATTTTTATTTTTTTTATCACATTTGATTTATTATAAATTTTACATTTTTCTTTTCATGCATTTACATTTTTTACATTTTCAAAAACGTTAAAAAAGTTATGATTTGTGTAATTTTAGATTTAGTTTTTTCTGTTTATTTTTATTTACATATTATGTCAGATGTTTATTATTTTGCTGTTATTATTTTTCTCTCTCTTGCATTTCTGGGATTTATTCGGTATTTAATTAATATTTATAAATGTTTAATTAATAATTTTCTGTTAAGTTTTTTTTCTGCGTGCCTGTGGAATGCAAATAGTGGGTTGTATGTGTCTCAGTGTCTCAGTCCTGTATTTAAGACTTGTGTATTATTGCAGTCATGGAGTCATTATCCAGGCCAAGCGTATACTACCACATCGCCAACTACTGGCCTGGCGTGTGTATTCCTACCATTTAGCATAAACATCCTCCCATTCTTTCCCAGTAAAGGTATCCTTAAATACCTTAAATTCCATCTCCTGTTTCCCATCACTTCTCTTCTTCTCCTCACATTTTGGAGGGAAAATCTCCCTCTTTTGTTTGACAAACATCACATTCCACCCAACCTGGGACCATATCTCGGCTTGGCTACCTTCGGGGCGTGGGTTGCCATGGTACCGCTGCTACATATTTAGAAAGTTCCACACACACACACACATCCTCATTCAGGAGGTCTTTTTCATTCCATCTGCTCTTTCACGCCTCTCCCCGCTTTCCTTCCCGTCCCGGCACAGAAGGATAAAGAAGACATTTTTGTTGTGAAGAGGAGCGTGAAATGTCCTGTGTGACTTGAGCAGACCACCAGGCCTGGAAGGAAACTGATTGATTCACTGATTAGTTGTTCATTTCCCCTATTAATCAATTAAATGCTTATTTCTGCACGCCATCGCCCGCCAAGTCTGACAACTTTCTGGCCCTTAGTTTAGAGTTCTCGCGCCCGTGCTCATATTTGGCCGGCGAGCTCGCAGCCGCTGACAGACTGACTGTGCAGTAATTGGCTGTCAAGGTCCCAGACAAGCGATAAGCCCTCATTATTCCGCCAAAGTGCCCCCAACCACCATGGAAATGACCGAAGCGTCTCCGCATGCCAGGCCGCTGTCGACAGGCCATTGCTCATTGTTACAAAGTGTCAAAACCACACTAATCCCACTCGGTAGACTTTAGCTGATTAGATTTGAGTGGATTAAAAGTATCTTAATGGCAGACTGAGGATGGACGGATGGTATTTTATGATATGACATCAAAACTTGTGTATTTTATAGCCGTTTAGATTGGAAAACTGCAGTCTTGCATTCGGTATTTATAATACTTTACCGCCCTCTTGTGGAAAATGCTAGTAATTGCCCAATAGCGGTTGATGAAGCTGCAGTTCTTGTAGTGGCCACTACAGCTGCATATCGCTATTTATTTATTATTATTTGACTTGCGCGGATTCCGATCCACACTTGACCCAATAAAAAAGATAAAATACATGTTATTGTTATAAATATACACACACGAGTATATAACATAATATAACACAATTAAGTAAATAGAAATACAAAAATTAAATAGAAATACATATATAATGATATATACATTATATATATATATACGTATATACATACATAATATCATAAAAAAATATAATAATATAATATATAATAATATATGATATATATATATAATAATATATTGTTATTAATAATATTAATATATTATTATATAATATATATGCATATGTATATAAAACATAATATAACAAAATTAAGTATTTAAATAGAAATACAAAAATTAAATAGAAATACATTCATGATAATATATAGATATATACATGTATAATATATAAAATAATAATAATATATAATGTAATATATATATAATATGAAGTAATATAATATATACAATATATATATATACACATAACATAACAAAATTAAGTATTTAAATAAAAATACAAAAATTATATAGAAATACATATATAATATATAATAATATAATATAATATTTATATATATATATATATATATATATATCGCTATATATAATACCAGAATGGGAATATTCATAATGGGAATATTCATAATTAATTCTTACCAAAAAAATTGTACAATATAATTTGACCAATATTTACATTTATATGTTTATGATTTAATTTATTCTCACCACAGTTGCAAGAAAAAAACCTACCTTCATGTCGCCGCTGGAGGCCACAATTTAGCCTCTTTCTGAATCAGACACTCCTGATCGCGAATACACAACATAATAGAAATGAATGCTGATAGGCGGCTATTATATTGTTCATAACATGTCATTATAGCAATAAACATGTTATCATTATTCAACTTAATGCTGCAAAGGAAATGAACCTTACCTAGATCGTTAACTTTGCCAAACTCAAGCCCAAACTCGGGCAAGAATTGTGAAAGAACCTTGTGTTCTTAACATAATAGCATTTTAACCTTGTTTTCATGACGTTGTGTAATTCACCAGATCGAAAAGTGATCAATCTGGAAAAACCTGAATGAATACGACAGTTTACTTAATAAATTACTGTACTTTTAAAAGCTACTTCGATAATGGACGAGGTACTGTACTGAGCAATTTACCTGTCATTCCGGGTGTGGCTCATATAAATTCCACAGCGGACGAAGCGTGTCATTGCAAAGTTTGGCCGCTAGATGGCAATGTGGCAACACCGAAGTGTTGTCCTTTGGCAGTGGGAAGGGAGGCTGTGTGCCCGCACTGCAAAGCAGATTAACATTATGATCTCCTTATTGCCCCTCATTCTCACTCTCCTTTTCTTTGAAGATAAACCTTTCTTCTGTGTGTTCCGACATTGATAAGCCAATAAACCTGATGACATTTGACAAAATGGCAGTCATGAGAGGTCTTTTAATTGCCGAAACTTGGCGTTTTTGGCCCTCTTATTGGCTTCCTGTGTGTTAAATTCCAACCTGAACAAGTGCAGCCGATGAATGATGGCCAAGGTAGAGGTCACATGACTAAAGGTGGGGCTTTTTTCCAGTGTGGTGTGTTTTAACTTCCCACAAGTAATCAGGTGTTTATTTCTATGATTTATTTAAGCAAGTTTCTTTGGTACAAATAGCGTTAATACTTCCAAATACTAGCTAGTCACACTTGTAGTACTCTGTAGTACAATGCATGCCAAAGTCTTCTTGCACGTAGAGTTTCCTCTTATCATGCCGCTCCATTTGTCTTATCGCAGCTTGTAAGCCGTTCTCTACCTGGCCTTTATTTCCTGTTTATTCCCAGTCAATGTGCAATCATTCATGTCGACAAGCCACAACACAGCAGACGCTTGCAACACAGCCCAGGCCGCCTTCTCTCCACCTCCAACTAATAATCCAAAAAAGGCGTCTGCAGCGTTTCACTGTTAGCATGCTGGAACTGGACCACATGTGTCCCAACCTGGTCAGGCTAGGATTTTATGGATCCTTAAAGGAAGTCTGTTTGGAAACATGGGAGGTCTGCTATTTCAACTTTAAAATACTAGCTTTGCACACTTATATTTACTTACTTTTTTTTAATAGATTTTTGCTTAATTCATTCATTTTCTATCACTTATCCTCACAAGACGGGGTACACCCTGGATTGGTGGCCAGCCAATCACAGGGCACATATAGACAAACAACCATTCACACTCACATTCATACCTATGGACAATTTGGAGTCACCAATTAACCTAGCATGTTTTTGGAATGTGGGACGAAAACACACGCATGCACGGGGAGAACATGCAAACTCCACACAGAGATGGCAGAGGGTGGAATCAAACTCCGGTTTCCCAGCTGCGCGCTAACCACTTGCTCGCCGTGCAGCCCGCCGTCTAAAAATAACAGAGAACAAACACATGAGCAAATACAGAAAATCACCATATAGGAAAAAAGTAAAAATATGAAGAGAAAAAATATCTAACAAGAATATTTGTAATATTAACAATTTGAAATATTGTTAATATTAAAATAAATATATATATAATTATTAAATAAAAAATATATAAATATAAATAAGTTGAAATATTCAACAAAAAATTATTTTTAAGTTGTATTATTAGGAGGAAACAAAGAAAACTCAGTAATTCTCAGAGAAGAAAGTCAAAATATTCTAGGAATAAAGTCATAATTCTGAGAAGAACATCGGAAAAAATTAAGGTGCACAGTATGTCCAAATATTTTAAAAAAATTAATAAGAAGAAAAGATTTACAAGAATAACATTATAATATTATGAGGAAAGCAGATAATTAATGTTTTGTTAACTTATTTTAGTAGCATAGAGTTGAAATATTGAAGAAATCTTAAATAGTAATTTTTTGGAAAATTAGGTTGGGTATTATATGACTAGAGTCCTAATATTACAAAAAAATATTTACAAGTTTTCTTTTTGAAAAAAAAGTAAAATATTTAGAAAAAAAAGAAACCCACGCAAACCCCACAGAAAACCCACACATGCAAGGGGTAAAACATGCAAACTCCACACAGAGATGACCGCGGGTGGAATCGAACTCGGGTCTCCTTGCTGTGTGGCCTGCACGCTAAACACTCAGCTGTATTGTTTACATGATATTTAAAAACAAACACTTTTAATGAGTTTTTATGTCACCCTATAGTAATTAAATGACATTACATTAAAGCTGCAGGGCTCTAGTTACTCTAGTTCGAATCCGAGGAAGGGGTTGTGGACAAATTGTGGACATTCTCCTGTTTTAAGGGCACTTTCTCCAGCAGACATCTGCAGCTGTGTGTTGCAGAAAAGTCGCCCAGAAACACGAAAAAGTAAAGCACCCCCATATCGAGAGTGGACTCGGTACTGAAGTCCAGATCAGCGATTCTGGTCTACAGCAGGGGAATATTTTGGGACTTGGATTTCAAAGTTCTTGACGTCCGACATGATGGCGTTATTAATCGTGTTCTCTGATTTTTGAAAGCCAAATGCATGTGACTTTTACTTCCTGGAGTTCTTTAATCATCTATAGAAGGACTTTAATGAAATAATGTCAACATTATCCTACGGCGAAACCTCATTTCCTTTCGTTTATGATCAACTTGTCTTTATTTTGTTTACTCGCGTGAGACAGTGCAAAGTAAAATCCCTATCCTACTTTAATTTTCCCTTTCCCCCCAACCCCACTCACTTTCCCTCGGCTTTTCCCGTCCCACTGAGTGGTGTTGGAAGGAGCTCCAGGGGCAGCATTCATTTAGGAGTCCCGTATAAACAGGCATTAAAGGCAGCGTGGTCGTAATTAGCTGGAGACGCTCGCTGATTCGCCGCTGCGTAATGTTTATACGTTTATACCTCATCGGCGTTTTATTGCCCTGCGAGGTACGTCGTTCTATGCATCTTGACGTATATGGCACAGGAATTTTTATACTAAAAGAACAAGAAGAAGAAGCCCTTTTTTCAAAAATATATAAATTCATATATAATACTGTTTTGTGGTTGCGTATGACGTATTATTTGCCAAAAAAATGCATATTTAAATTTTTTTTGCCTAAATGAAGCAATACTTATACGCTGGTATTGTACGCACACATAACAATAAACAACTTCCTGTTTCCTGCATCGTCCTCCCTGAATACGGCATTCACATAATGAGGCGTTCAAGCACCAAGTATGCACCCATGGGAAAATCTGCTGAAATGAATGCAACCTCAACCTGAAGAAAGTACAGAAATGGCTCCTCCTCCAGAGACAATGAAGGGGAGACTCACATGCCCTGACACCCATTTTTATTTGAATCAGGTGATAAGCATATGGAGGACTTCTACTTGAGGGATTTTGTTCAAATCAGATGACAAAAACTTTGAATAAAGATAATTGCATTCAGTGGAAGGACTTATTCTATACTGGTCACTAGGTACCAGTCGTGGCCCCTTTAAGGGGCATACATTTTTTTCGTGCCCCCCCTCTCGATTTGAAATACTAGAGAGTCAAGAGTCAAATTGCATGTTGAGTACTATAAAATTGTACATGTTGGTAGGTCTGCATTGACAGCCTCTCGTGCCCCTTCCACTGACTGTCCACCACGTCCGCCCCCAAGGGGGTCCGCCCCACTATTTAAAAAAACACTGATTTCCAGCAACACATGAGTCGTTATTCATGTCTTGTATTCATTCATGCATTCATTTTCTATGCTGCGTGTGCCCACTAAGGTCGCGTGGGGGGGGGGGTGCTGGAGCCTAAATTAGAGCCTTATTAGAGCCCTGTAGGCATGACAAAACTCGACTATAGTCGCATTTATACTTTTTATTTACAACATATTGCGCAACTGCAGGGTCTTGAGACACATGCTAACTAGAGAGCTAGCGACCTAAACGGTAGCCTTCAAGTTATTTCCTTTAAACTTAAATAGCCCAAAACCTACCACTTCCACACGGATAGGGAGGATAACTATTAACAGTTATTTAACCTTTAACATGAACATTAATCAAACGTAATCATTTTTTCTGGGTACATGATACCATACAGCATCCATATCAAACTTGCGCGGGCCGCACTAACATTAAACATTTGGCCCGCGGGCCGCGTGTTTGAGACCCCTGCTGTACAATATCTGTCGTAGGTGGACAAGGTGTGACTCCGGGTCACGATGTGGAACGGAGATTCAAAATCGGGATTATATGACTGCCAGTGTGGGAGAAGCAGAACATGTGTAGAGTTGATCCTTTCGTATTTGACATGAGTGACACCCGTCACTAATAGGACTATAGTCACATTTATACTTTTTTTTATTTACAACATATTGCGCAACTGCAGGGTCTTGAGATTTCCTTTAAACTTAAATAGCCAAAAACTTACCACTTCCACACGGATAGGGAGGATAACTAACAGTTATTTAACCTTTAACATGAACATTAATCAAACGTAATAAATTTCATCAGCATCCATATCAAATTTGCGCGGGCCGCACTAACATTAAACTTTCATATCAAGACGGGGGCCTCAAAATAGTGTCCTGCGGGCCATGTGTTTGAGACCCCTGATTTAGAGTCACTAATTAACTTTGTAAATTGCATTCACTGGAAGGACTTTTTCTCACATTCTAAAAGCGCAATTAATCCCCGCCCCCTTCTCCGTCGCCCGTCTTGCAGTACAGTAACGCGGTGACATTTGGCCCTGTCACAAAGGACCTCCAAGCGCCATAAAAACACCTGACCATGTCTGGGTTTCTGCAGCCGGGGCCCATTAAGCTGTAAAAGCGCTATTGTAAAAATTCTACATTGGACTGATATCGCCGAGGAGAACGTAGCAAAGATGAAAGCTCAGCTCGTACTTCCATAAACCTTCCATGGGCTGGGTTTTTCTTACCGGTAAACACACGGAGGAATTCTTTGAATTCTCACGCCCACGTTCCACCTTTGCTCCCCCTCAACCACCCGTCAATGGAATCGTTGGAGGAGCTGACGTCATCGCAGAGCTTTTTTCTGCGTGAAATAAAATAAAATTTGAACCTTGGACTGAGATAAGAAGAAGCTTTTGTGGTGTCCCTTACCTATCTATCTTCTGTGCTCGAACCCAGACTTGTCCATAAATAAACAGGGTCTCCATATCCTCAACTAGACCCGAGCCGTGTTTATATTCAGGTTATGTGCGTTGGAGGTAGTGGTCGGGGTCTGATGCGGGCCACTGGTCCTGCCTCGCGTGGTCCATCTCAGTTCAGGTGGAGTCAAGATGTGGGGGCCCGCCCGGTGCCAGCAGCGTGTCCCTAATGGGAGTCATGCGAGCTTAAAACAGACCAGTGGAACCCGTGTGTTGTTTCAATAGTAGAAATCAAACAACGTCCCACGCCGTCTCCGTTAAACAAAGTTAAACAAAGACGTCTCGCCGCTTTGTATATTTGGTGCTCTAGTTCTTCTCCTGACCTGGAAATAGAACGAAGAACGTCGCGAAAGTGCATGTTCTGCAGGATATCATGGAGCTTGCATCATATTTAAAAAAAATAAAAATAATAATAAGGATGGAAAAGTCACAAGACAGAAAGCAGAGGTTCTATTAAGTTTGTTTATATTCGCAGGAAGGAGTCTTCGTTTTCATTCGGCACCATTAAAACTAATGAACACGTATTAACCCCCCCACACCCCACCTCCCCCCACCACCACCACCACCACCACATTCCCCATTACAGCGCTCTGCAAAACATCCCTCCTTGCGCTGTTTGTTTGGCTTGTAGCTGATTGTTCAAACAGAGCAGTAAAAAAGCGGGTTGGGCCTGGGGTCTCGTAAACAGTCGGATCTGCGGTGAGGCCAGATTGGATGCCACCGTTTTCCACTTCTCTTTTTCGACAAGATATGTTGGCGCTTTACAGGCGGCCGTATGCTCTCATGTTTTGGAGGGCAGATTGATATCAGAAATATAAGATATTTAGATCTTGATATAGATGCATGATACTTATATACAGTATCTAATATGTGCACATAAGCAAATTGGACATGCATTTTAGTGGTAAATGAATAAATTAAGGCTGCACGGTGGAACAAGTGGTTAGCGCGCAGGCCTCACAGCTATGAGACCCGAGTTCAATTCCACCCTCAGCCATCTCTGGGGGGTTTTTCCGGGTACTCCGGTTTCCTCCCACATTCCAAAAACATGCTAGGTTAATTGGCAACTCCAAATTGTCCATAGGTATGAATGTGAGTGTGAATGGTTGTTTGTCTATATGTACCCTGTGATTGGCTGGCGACCACTCCAGGATGTACCCCGCCTTTCACAGCTGGGATAGGCTCCAGCACCCCCGTGACCCTCGTGAGGATAAGCGGTAGAAAATGAATGAATTTGCAATGGGGGGGGGGACAAAACAGCAATAATTCTATTACAACATTTTCCATACAAAGTACAAAAATGTGTCTCGCACACAATAAAACAAAAATAAAGTAAAATAATTCCAACAACATGCATGCTAGGTTAATTGGTGACTCCAAATTGTCCATAGGTATGAATGTGAGTGTGAATGGTTGTTTGTCTATATGTGCCCTGTGATTGGCTGGCCACCAGTCCAGGGTGTACCCCGCCTCTCGCCCTGAAGACAGCTGGGATAGGCTCCAGCACCCCCGAGACCCTTGTGAGGCTAAGCGGTAGAAAATGGTGAATGAATTAATTAATATATTAATAATTAATACATTAATAATTAATATACTATATTAATTATTAATATATTTAATAATATATTAACATGTATGTATAACATGTATATTTTTGGATAATGGGGGGGGGGGGGGGGCGTACCCAGAGAAAACCCAAACCCTTGTCTCCATTGTCCTGTGTGTCTTATTTTCTCTTATTATGTCTACTATATCGGGTAAAAGGGGTGTAAAGTTTACTATAGGGGTGTTATTTCATGTCTAGAGGGCTCTAATAATGCTATGACTATGACTATATTAGTTTTTTTTCTCTTTTCTTTTCTTGTGTTTTAATGCAACCAAACATGCATCCACGTCCATGTAAAGCCATTTATTTTGAACTTAGTCCGTATCGTATCTCCCACCCGTCAGGATTGTGACCACCTGTCCTTCCGTATTAGACTTCCAACACCACCAGGATCCGCTTGCTTGATGAGTTTATAATTGTTTGCCGAGCGCCAGGTGTCAGGCTGATGATGGCGATAACTGACAAACGCACCAGTATTTGTACGTGTGTGTGTGTGTGTGTGTGTGTACAGGTCACAATGGAAGGAACACTTGAAGTTTTTAAGGTGAATCTGCATGTGGAATTTCCCTTTCCTGTTACTTACTGAATCTCAGGTAGAAACTTGTTAATGAGAACTTGATCTTGGACGTGAACGATGCACTCCTGGACAGGAAGTGCATTGTATCTGTGCATGTGTGTGTGTGTGTGTGTGTGTGTGTGTGTGTGTGTAGGATAAGACCAGGCTGAAATGTGTCGATCTTAGCTGTTGTTTAGCATCAGTAATCTTGTATTCCAGTTCCAGCTGCATTCTAGTATGCTTAAATAACTGTAATTAGATATAGAACACAAAGCACCACACCTAGAAATTGAGGACAAATTATAAAAACTTGTGCTGGCAGGATATTTCACCCACGTCATTAACACAGCTGGCACTCTAGCACCTTCTACGTGTGTGTGTGTGTGTGTGTATAAGCGTGCTCATATGTCTTTAGATTATATCAGTCCCTCTTGTGCGTCGTCATTGGACAGTTTTACACTTAAGAGTTTGGAGATCTCACAATGTGTGCAACCTTCGTTTACAAGCTCGTTTGCACGTCATTGCATATTTTGGCAGCCGAGTTAACTAACAATGGAAAGAACAGATTGAGATTTGTATTAAAGCCTGTTTAGTCCTTTTTCTTTTTTCTTTTTTCTTTTTTTTACTTTATTTTTTCAATTGTTTTCTAAACAAAGCATCAACATTAATACAAATAAACTCAAAACGTTTACAGGTTAGTTATTCACATTCCTTGTCATGGTGCAATTTGAGTCATTTCCTTGGTTTCTGTCCGTGGACAGTGTCCATTTCATTTCCAATTTTCGGTAATGGTAATGGTTTTATTTCATTTGAACATGCATCAGATTACAATTGAATGCATCACATAATCAGTTCACAGTTCTACATGTCCAAAAGGAGTAGGAAGAAGCAAAGCTTATTAAATCCTACCCCTCCATCTGGTACTTTTACAATCAGTAACTGTTACATTTGTTCATTTCCTGCCTTTCTGATTTTAATTTAATTTAATACATTTTTTTTTGTCACGTACTAAAGTACGAGGTGATATGACCATACAATGACATCTCTGAGTGGAGTTTGCATGTTCTTTTTTTCCTTCTAATAATACAGTACTTCTTAAAAATACATTTTTGTTGAATATTTCAACTTATTTATATTTATTTTGTTTAATATATATATTATTTAATTATTTATGTATTCACATTTATTTATACATATATATTTAATTTAATATTAACAATATTTCAAATTGTTAATATTACAAATATTCTTGTTAGATATTTTTTTCTTAATATTTTAAATTGATGATTTTTCTATATTTGCTCATGTGTCTGTTATTTTTAGAAGGCTTCTTTTTAGAAGCCTCACGGCTAGGAGACCCGAGTTCAATCCCACCCTCGGCCATCTCTGTGTGGAGTTTGCATGTTCTCCCCGTGCATGCATGGGTTTTCTCCGGGTATTCCGGTTTCCTCCCACATTCCAAAAACATGCTAGGTTAATTGCCGACTCCAAATTGTCCATAGGTATGAATGTGAGTGTGAATGATTGTTTGTCTATATGTGCCCTGTGATTGGCTGGCCACCAGTCCAGGGTGTACCCTGCCTCTCTCCCCAAAGACAGCTGGGATAGACTCCAGCACCCCCTGCGACCCTCGTGAGGATAAGCGGTAGAAAATGAATGAATGAATGAATGAATGAACTGAAACCTCATCCCCAACCAATAAGAAGTCCAGTTACTTTTGGGTCACCTGGAACTACAACTTCTCTCATAGAGCATTTTTGGGTCAGGGACTTATGTTCCTACTGTGAGAACATTCCCACACGGTTTTCCCCTCTCTCTCTCTCTCTTGCTCTCTCTGTGTGTCCCGCTACAAGACGGAGCATGTTGGCTGTAAAGAAGTGAAGGGTATTGAGAGATTACATTTATTTTGAATTCCTTTCCCTTAATGTCGTAATTACCCTGCATCACCTCCAACACCAGCAGCAGTTTCAAGCACATCTGATGAGTTATGCTTTGCACACACAAAGCCTTTCATTCAACCTCAAGTCAACCTAGTCAAAAAAAAAAACAAAACACAAAGTTAAGGCACTGGTGAGCGTAGTTGGTGTCTACGTGTGTCGGATATAAACGGTTAATCATTTTCCACGTCATAAGCCGGGTCATTTGCGTCTAATCGCGGTAAGCAGATCAGAGGCTGCACATGTTTGCATGCGAGGTTTGGCCGTTTTTCGCCTTACGAAACCTTCATCTCGGATTGTGACGGCCAAAGACTCAAGTCGAGAACAGAGATTCTCCGACGGTGGGGCGCTGACCTGATTTCAGTGGGATTTATGCAACGGAGCGTCATTTATTAACACTCCTATAGGTGGCGACGACACTCTGTAGTGATGTTTAAACCTGAAGTCGTAGAAGAAGACCAACAATGTTGCTGTCTATTGTTGAGCAATTGTTCTCCGGTTTCCTCCCACATTCCAAAAACATGCTAGGTTAATTGTCTTCGGGCGAGAGGCGGGGTACACCCTGGACTGGTGGCCAGCCAATCACAGGGCACATATAGACAAACAACCATTCACACTCACATTCATACCTATGGACAATTTGGAGTCGCTAATTAACCTAGCATGTTTTTGGAATGTGGGAGGAAACCGGAGTACCCGGAAAAAACACACTCATGCAAAGGGAGAACATGCAAACTCGACACAGAGATGGCCGAGGGTGGAATTGAACTCGGGTTTCCTTGCTGTGAGGCCTGCGCGCGAACCACTTTTTCCACATTGTAAAAATAAGAGTGAAAAAACTAAAAAATTCAGCAAGTTAAAATATTAAGAGAAAAAATATCTAACAAGAATATTTGTAATATTTACAATTCGCATAAAGTTGAAATATTCAACAAAAAATGTATTTTAATTTGTATTATTAGGAGGAAACAAAGAAAACTCAGTAATTCTCAGAGAAGAAAGTCAAAATATTCTAGGAATAAAGTCATAATTCTGAGAAAAAATATCGAAAAAATTAAGGAGCATATGTCAAAATATTACAAAAATATTTTTTTAATAATAAGAAAAGTTTTACAAGAATATCATTATAATATTATGAGGAAAGCAGCTAATTAATGTTTTGTTATCTTATTTTAGTAGCATAGAGTTGAAATATTGAAGAAATCTTAAATAGTGATTTTTGGAAAATTAGGTTGGGTATTGTATGAATAAAGTCCTAATATTACAAAAAGAACATTTACAAGTTTTTTTGTAAAATATTTCCCAAAAAAGACAGTACTTATTTGATTATATATAATATATATATTTGAATATTTGAATATGAAAAAAGTGTGACTTATTGTCAGGAAAATACGGTATATAATTAGATTTTGCAGGTGTACCTAATAAAGTATTCCCAAATGTCCTGAACTCCTGTTTCCATGCTAGTGTTGAATTGATAAAATATCGTTAGCACAGCGTGGCTGTACGTCACATCGTGCAGCAGACGTGGTGTTATCGTCTTTCAGACTCAGTGGGAACATTTGAAATGTTTCACCTTCTGCCAGTGTTAGCACTCGTGCGCTGCAGAGTCACTGTGTGTGTTTACTGTGTGTGTTTTTTTTTTTTATCATGAAATCATTCCTCCTCTGCAACAACACTGTAAAAACCTGCTGCCTGCTGGGACAAGAATTCCTCCAAGTGCCAGACGCCGCAGTGCACAAACAAATGGCCTCTTGCAAGCTCTTGCAGAAGCAGCTCACCGTGCTGCTTTGTTTGTGACTTGGATCCTCGCAAACACGTTAATGGAGTTCTTAAAGAATACATGTATGGTTTTTTTGTTTTTGTTTTTTTACAAGCGCGGCACACTGTTAACGTGACCGAGCGTAACCTGTGGCGCTCGAAAGAAGATTGAGTCATCTTTCCGCTGTTCAGGGAGGGACGAGGAGGTCACCGGGAGTTCTCGCTAACAGGAGCGAGTTGAACTGACATCAACTTGGCTCTGAGGCAGAGGCAATTAAGACTCTTGCAACAGCCTGTAATTACAGCCTCACCCATGCGTCACCTATATATTCTCCCGCTCTGCACCCATTATCCTCTGTGCTGTGTAGCATGTTTCCACCGTGTGTGGTTGAATGTCAGGTCAGCACCGCACACCTGAAGTTAAAACCCCTCCAAAAAGTTCTGAGACTGAATCAACAGTGCTTGTGCTGGTGTAGAACGTAAGCTCTCTGCTGTGGCCAAGCAAGGTGTGCTGTATTCGAGCACATGTTCCGAGTAGCCCATGTGACGCCACGGAGGTCAGGAGAACCAGAGAATAGAGCCGGGGGAGTCCCTGGTGTGGCCCAGCAAGGTGCACTGTATTCGGGCACATGCTCCGAACATCCCTTGTGACGCCACAGAGGTCAGGAGAACCAAAGTATAGAGCCGGAAGAGCCACCTGGTTTGGACCAGCAGGGTGCACTGTATTCGAGCACATGTTCCGAGCAGCCCATGTGACGCCACGGAGGTCAGGAGAACCAAAGTATAGAGCCAGAAGAGCCGCCTGGTGTGGCCCAGCAAGGTTCGCTGTTTTCGGGCACATGTTCCGAGCAGCCCTTGTGACGCCACGGAGGTCAGGAGAACCAGAGAATAGAGCCGGAGGAGCCGCCTGGTGTGGCCCAGCAATGTGCACTGTATTCGGGCACATGTTCCGAACATCCCTTGTGATGCCACGGAGATCAGGAGAACCAGAGAATAGAGCCAGAAGAGCCGCCTGCTGTGGCCCAGCAAGGTGCACTGTATTCGGGCACATGTTCCGAACATCCTTTGTGATGCCACGGAGATCAGGAGAACCAGAGAATAGAGCCACAAAAGCCGCCTGGTGTGGCCCAGCAAGGTTCACTCTATTCGGGCACATGTTCCGAACATCCCTTGTGACGGCACGGAGGTCAGGAGAACCAGAGTATAGAGCCAGAAGAGCCGCCTGGTGTGGCCCAGCAAGGTTCACTGTTTTCGGGTACATGTTCCGAGCAGCCCTTGTGACGTCACGGAGGTCAGGAGAACCAGAGAATAGAGCCGGAGGAGCCGCCTGGTGTGGCCCAGCAAGGTGTACTGTATTCGGGCACATGTTCAGAGCAGCCGGTGTGACTCCACAAAGGTCAGGAGAACCAGAGTATAGAGCCAGAAGATCCGCCTGGTGTGGCCCAGCAAGGTGCACTGTATTCGGGCACATGCTCCGAACATCCCTTGTGACGCCACGGAGGTCAGGAGAACCAAAGTATAGAGCCAGAAGAGCCGCCTGGTGTGGCCCAGCAAGGTTCACTGTTTTCGGGCACATGTTCCGAGCAGCCCTTGTGACGCCACGGAGGTCAGGAGAACCAGAGTATAGAGCCAGAAGAGCCGCCTGGTGTGGCCCAGCAAGGTGCACTGTATTCGGGCACATGTTTAGAGCAACCGGTGTGACTCCACGAAGGTCAGGAGAACCAGAGTATAGAGCCAGAGGAGCCGCCTGCTGTGGCCCAGCAAGGTTCACTGTATTTGGGCACATGTTCCGAACATCCTTTGTGATGCCACAGAGATCAGGAGAACCAGAGAATAGAGCCAGGAAAGCCGCCTGGTGTGGCCCAGCAAGGTTCACTCTATTCGGGCACATGTTCCGAACATCCCTTGTGACAGCACGGAGGTCAGGAGAACCAGAGTATAGAGCCAGAAGAGCCGCCTGGTGTGGCCCAGCAAGGTGTACTGTATTCGGGCACATGTTCAGAGCAGCCGGTGTGACTCCACAAAGGTCAGGAGAACCAGAGTATAGAGCCAGAAGATCCGCCTGGTGTGGCCCAGCAAGGTGCACTGTATTCGGGCACATGCTCCGATCAGCCCTTGTGACGCCACGGAGGTCAAGATAACCAGAGAATAGAGCCGGAAGAGCCGCCTGGTGTGGCCCAGCAAGGTGCACTGTATTCGGGCACATGTTCCGAGCAGCCCTTGTGACGCCACGGAGATCAGGAGAACCAGAGTATAGAGCTGGAAGAGCCGCCTGGCGTGGCCCAGCAAGGTGCACTGTATTCGGGCACATGTTCCGAACATCCCTGTGACGCCACGGAGGTCAGTAGAACCAAAGTATAGAGCCAGAAGAGCCGCCTGGTGTGGCCCAGCAAGGTTCACTGTTTTCGGGCACATGTTCCGAGCAGCCCTTGTGACGCCACGGAGGTCAGGAGAACCAGAGAATAGAGCCGGAGGAGCCGTCTGGTGTGGCCCAGCAAGGTGCACTGTATTCGGGCACATGTTCCGAGCAGGCGGTGTGCTGCCACGGAGGTCTCTGGCAAACCTTTTGCACTTTTCAAAGGCTGATAAGGCTTTTTGTGGGCTCGGCGGGTTTTTTTTCCCGTTTTCGTGGACCGTTTGGTACAGCTGGCACGCCACACGTCTTCTTCGGAAAGTGAATTTTTGTTCAGAGGACGTTCCGACCAGCTGGAGATCTGCACAGGACTTTTTAAAATGTATTTCTCATTTATCAAAGTTTTTTTTTAATGTCATTAGAATAATCCGTATGATGTCAGCCCAGCCAAGGCCCCCGACCCACCAGTTGAGAAGTGCTGGTCAAGGTCATCCTTAGAAATGTCTACTTTTGGTGCGTGAGTGAAAGCTTTTGTATCTGCTGCTCCCAGCTCATTATGAAACATGAGCACGGCTCCCAGGGAACTGATAGGCTGAATTGGGGGCGGGGGGCGACGGGGGCGCTCTGCCACGAACGCGCCGTCTCCATGGCCACCTCCTGGACATTTGCGGTGCTCCGTGTTGATGGGCACGCGGATCACGTTTCCAGCAGGAGCAGGAAGAGAGAATTGGTGGGTTCCTGCGCCCTGGCCTTCCTTCTTTCCTTTACCCCTTCCGACATGGAACCCAACTCAAACCATGTGTGCTCTGACCCCATGGGCCCCCTGAACCAGGCGGGTCCGGCTGTCTGATTGGCAAGTGCTGCGGTCTTCCTAACAACATGTGATGGCAGGAAGCGTTCAAGCCCTCCATCTTGTCATTGTTATTTGAACCCCCCCAATCCCCACTCTTAGGGAAAGTCTCCCCATGTCCGGCCCCCAAAGACTACTACTCCCATTTTTTTGAGTTTTCACTCAAGCCTTGGTGCACGATGGATGTGACGGGGGAAGTACAGTAGTCGGTCCGCGGGGTTAAAGGTCATTTCCTGACACTCAAGCTGCCACTGGTTAACAAGGGACAGATTAAGGCCTAAACGCACTTTGACAACAACGGAACTGAGCTCCTTCGCCATTCAGCAGTAAATAGCGGGAATAGTCGGGAATGTTGTGGTAGTAAATGAAGTACTGCAAGTAGACTTTAGCATGTATGAACCTAAACCGGCTCATCACATGTTGGATTTTGTGTATATTCTATGGCGGTTTATTACTTTATTCCTATAATATTAGAAGTTTTCCCCAACCTAATTTTCCAACTTTATTTTGTTTTGTTTCTCATAATATTATGATATAATTGTTCATCATTATGCTACTAAAATTATGTTATTTTTCCACATAATATTCTGAAATTATTGTTATTAAATTTTTCTCATTAAATACCACTTTTTAACATTTTTTTTAATTTTTTTCTACTATTTATTTACTACTTACGATTTAATCTTTATTATTACTTGCCCCCTGTAATGTTTTGACTTCATTCTTGTTGTTTCTCATCATTTTCCGACTTAATTCTTCATCATTTTACTACTAGAAAGACGTTATTTTTCCACATAATATTCTGAAATTATTATTATTAAATTTTTCTCATTAATTACCACTTTTTAACATTTAAAAAAAAATTCTACTATTTATTTACTATTTACAATTTAGTCTTTATTATTACTTGACTCCTGTAATATTTTGACTTCATTCCTGTAATGTTATTGTATTTTTTCCCCACAAATTTACAAAAATTACAACTTCATTTTGTTGTTTCTCATCATTTTCTGACTTTATTATTCATTATTTTGTGACTAAAGCAACGTTATTTTTCCACATAATATTCTGAAATTATTATTACATTTTTCTAATTAATTACCACTTTTTAACATTTAAAAAAAAACTTTCTACTATTTATTTACTATTTACAATTTAGTCTTTATTATTACTTGACTCCTGTAATGTTTTGAATTAATTTTTGTAATGTTATTAAATTTTTTTCAACTTAATTTTGTTGTTTCTCATCATTTTCCGTTTTAATTTTTCATAATTTTGTTACTAAAATTGCGTTATTTTTACTCATAAAATTACAACATGGTTCTCGTAAAATTAGGACTTTTTTTCTCATTGGACTCAAACTCCTCTGAGCCGCTGGTGTCTGCAATGTCGTTGTTTTGGTCACCATCCAAAGGTGAGGGTGCGTGGGTGGTGGTCCTGGGTGGGCACCTGGATGAGCAAAATATGTCGGTAACGTACGTGTCACGTTATGATGTCATCACCATGGCAACGTGTCAGTTGACCTGAGGTTGGATAAGTAACGCTGCTAGCTGACTTGAAGTCAAATGTTCCAGGTGTTTCATAAAAGACAATTCATGGACACCTGTGGGCTGCCATTGGAGGATGGGGTGGTGGGGGGGGTGTCTTCTTTGTCAGCTTTTAATCGAGACGCGTTGACTAATCGTCCGAGGATTAGGCCCTTAGACAAGGCCTCTTTCATTCCGACACACCGCAAATTCTCAGCAGGGATGGCAGGGATATATTTTGCGGGGGTTGGAGGAAGTACAGATGGCGGGACCGTACCTGGATGTGCTTTGTGTCATCATTCAAACATCTGCACACACACACACACACACACACACATACATACACACACATACACACACATACACACGTAACCCCAGGCTGGATCTTTCAGCAGTTCCACTTACTGGAGACGACTCTGCATTTTTCTCACAGCAATCACCCCCCACCTCCTTTTCCAAATGTGCATCTTTACCTGAGTGGAAAAAAAAAAGAGTCAGTAAAGCGATTCTGGACGGTCTTTGAACGCCACATAAACACTTGATGCTGTTCAAAACAAACAAACTGCAAACAAACAAACGTTCTTGTCACAGGGACTCAGCTTGAGTTTAGCATGCCTTCAGTGTGTGTGTGTGTGTGTGTGTGTGTGTGTGTGTGTGTGTGTGTGTGTGTTTGGGAGGAGCGGGTCTCGGTCCTGTATATTGTTGTATGTAAATGAAGCGGGGAGACACCGTCAAGTTTCCGTGGCTCAGCTCAGACGTGATGTTGCACAGACCCCCCAACTGTATAAACTGCTGTTTGATGAGCTCATTCATACACGACGTGTTTCAGAGCGAGAGCTTGGCTTGGCTCATATTCTATTGTTGCATGCTTTCAAACCTGTTTGAGTATGAAAATTAATTTAAGAATATTAAATTATCAAATATAATAATAAATAATATAATATAATGAACTAATAAATAATGTTTACCATTTTTAAGTGCTATCTTTTTAGCTACAGTATATGTGTTGCTTATTTTTAAGCAAAAATTTATTAATAAATTAACAAAATATAATAAGATATGAAAAACATATTATTATTATAATTATAATAGTTATACTTATTATTTAATAAAAACATTATTAAATAAAAATAAAAACATTTTTAAAAAGAATTTGGACATCATTTAAGCAAAAATGAATAAACTAATATAATATAGTAATGATAATAATATAATAACATATACAAATAAATCATAATAATTTATTACATTTTTGAAGTACCACTTTCGGCACCATTTACACACAAAAAAATGTAATTAACAAAATAAAATAAAATATGAAAAATATAAAACAACATAATATTGTAATAATAAAAACATTATTAAATAAAAATAAAATCAACATTTTTAAAAAGAATTTGAGCACCATTTAAGCAAAAATATATAAAATAATATAATATAGTAATGTTAATAATATAATAACATAAATATAAACCATAATAATTTGTTGAATTTTTGGAGTACCAGTTTCGGCACCATTTACACACAAAAAAATTAAATTAACTAAATATATTAAAATATGAAAAATATAAAACAATACAACATAATATTGTAATAATAAAAACATTATTAAATAAAAATAAAACAAATAAAAAAACAAAAAATCTAATAAACTATATAAAACCAAATAAATAATATATTATAATAATAATACAATTTATAAAAACAAATAATAATATCAATAATAATAATGATTCATTTTCTAATTTTTGGAATGGAAGATAATAATGTAGTATAACATTTAAAAATAATAACAGCAATCGTAATCGCCAAGTGCTGGTTTTGGCACCAATTTGGAACTGGTATCAGATTAAACGTATGTAAACGAAGCTCATCCCTCCATTTTCTGTCACCAAAAGAGAGACATTACTCAAGTGGACGTTGATTTTAGAGAAGTCTGTGCACAGCTTGTTTAGCAGTGCAGCTGCAACACGAGTGGAATGGCAACATTATGGGGTTTACTGACAGTCAAACACGGTGGTGGTAGTGTCATGGTCTGCATAAGTGCCGCCAGCACTGGGGAGCTGCGGTTCATCGTCCTCGGCTGACATCCTCAAGGGGGAGAAAGATGCTTCTTGGACCATCTCAGTGGCACGGCACTCTGTTATTAAGTCACATGATTTGTTGCGCTTTGGGGCGTGACGCTGAACTGTGCGTAGTCATTGTGTTAGCGTCTGCTCATTCTTGTAGCACGTCAATAACATGCACACTGTTGCCTTTAAGGCCTGATTTACCATTCAGGTTTTTTTGCTCACCTGTCATAGTTAGCTGCTTCATGCTAATCCGTCCCTGAACAGAACGCCATGACGCTCCCATGTAGGAAGTCTTGCTACCTACCAGAGGAGAGCAAACATTGCAGTGATTATAGGTTTTTTTTTAATTTTTCCAAAGGTGTCCTAGCTTCCCGAGGTCTTCCATTGTTCTTCTGATTAACTCGGGATCAAGTGCTTGTTTGCACGGGGCAGACTTAAACACAGCAGGCCGTGTGTGAAGTGTGCGACGTGAGCCGATGTTTGCTCGGCGATCTTACGCGCTCATCACGTTTGCAAGGAAGTGACTTAAATAACTAGCCGTTGCGGTTAAGGAGAAAGGACAGTGCTTTGCAGAAAATAGGAGGTGTGTGTGTGTGTGTGTGTGTTTGGGCCTCCAGGTGTGTGTGTGCCTGCGGTTGTTTGGGATTGCGATGCCCCTTGCGGAGGTGCCTTCATGACAGCGCTAATGATAGGTTGCGGCAGGTGAAGACATGAGTGTGTTTATGTGTTACTTTGACTGATGATGACACACACACACACACACACACATACACACACATGTACGCCCACGCCCATAAACATATCCAACAATGTGGATGAAAATTACACCCGTGAAATCGGGACGAGTGAGCGCTTGCTAAGTGAAGGGCGAGTTCTGCAGGTCACATGATCGTCTCTGCCTTTTAACACAGGCGCCTAAAAGGGTTGACTCCGGGGTCAAGTTCAGGTTGCAACACGGAAGGTCAAGTGTTTGCGCTTGTTAGACTGTCTGCGACTACCTGCCTCCTCAGTCTGGTCTGGTGAAGGTTTTACTGCATAATCCATTCTTTTTTTTTTTTTATATTTTCAATGTTTTTGCACATGCATATACAATAATCACATTCAGAACTGATGACACAATACCAAGAGCAACTGAGGGTTCATTATCTTGCTTATGGATACTTGAATATGAGAGGATGGAGGATTGAACCAGCTACTTTCAGGTTGTGAGAGACAACCTGATTAATTAATCATTAATCATTCCACAAATGGGCTTTGATTTATGGGCAATAACCATCAATGCCTGTTTTGCTTCACGGCAGCCATGTTTTTCAACTAATTTTGCTCAAATTTTACATGCATGTGCTTGTCGTTCCCCTAAAAAACTGTAAATTTCTAGTCGGTCCGATTTATGGGTTCAAACTTTGTGGTTTAATAGGTGCGCCACCATCGGGTTTATGGAGTTAAAGTCGCTTTGGCACTGTTAAAACATTTACCAACTTGCCCGAGAATACTTCGACATGGTCACAGGAGGATGGAGAATCGAACCAACAACACCTTGACTTGACTTGAATGCATGCATGTAATAAAATAAATCAGTTTTATAGTCATTAGACAAATGGTTATGATGATGTATTTTCAATTAGATGTTTTGATTGATGGTGGACGTGTTTTTCAACCAATCAAATTTTACACACATGTGCTTGCCAGTCCTCTAAAGGTGTGCACCAAATTTTGTGTTGATTTGACAAAACACCCTAAAGCTAGAGCTGGTGCTTTGCGGAGCTGTGTGAGAAATTTCAGGTCGGTCCGATGTATGGGGTTTTTAATAACAGCGCCACCATCTGGTGTTTTATTTAAATTTTTATTTTATTATTTTTTTAAATATTTGTTTAAATGTTTTTAATATTTGTTATTTAAATTTTTATTTAAATGTTTAATATTTTTAAACATTTTTTATATATTTTTAAAATATTTTAAATCTCAGGTCGGTCCGATGTATGGGGTTTTTAAAAACAGCGCCACCATCTGGTGTTTTATTTAAAATGTTATTTTATTATTATTTTTTAAAATATATTATTTTTATTTTTTATATTTTATATTTTATTTTTTATTTAAATTTAATAAGCATGCTTTGCTACTCCATAGCGTTTTCAAGGAAAGGACAAAGCACCAAGGATTGTCAGTCGACAGCAAGTCAAGCTGCCAACCAAGATGGCGTCCTCGACTAAAGTCCTCGATGGCGTCCTCGACTAAAGTCCTCGAGCTGGTGCTTTGCGGAGCTGTGTGAGAAATTTCAGGTCGGTCCGATGTATGGGGTTTTTAATAACAGCGCCACCATCTGGTGTTTTATTTAAATTTGTTATTTTATTATTTAAATTTTTTTATGTTTTTTATATTTTTAATATTTTTAATTTTTATTTACATTTTTATTTAAATGTTTAATATTTTTTAAATATTTGTTAATATCTTTTAATATTTTTAATATATTTTTAATATTTTTTAAATATTTTTTAACATTTTTTTTTAATTTTTTTATTTTTTAAATATTTTAAAATATTTTTTATATTTTTTAATTTTATTTTGATATTTTCTATTTAATTTTTTATTTAAATTTAATGAGCATGCTTTGCTACTCCATAACATTTTATAGGAAAGAACAAAGCACCAAGGATGTCAGTCGACAGCAAGTCAAGCTGCCATCCAAGATGGCGTCCTCGACACTGAAAGCCGCCGTTGTCTTTACATCTGCCGCCCTTTTGATTGCTTTTCATTGGAAGACAAGCACATGCTTGAGACTCATTAAATCCCATCATTGCAGCATAAAAAAACTCAGCTGTCATTTTTCACGTATTAAGTCAAAATATCAACGCGGCTCCACAAAGGATGCTCCTTCTCATTGCGGCCAGGAAATCAAACTGGTTGCGTTTCCCCAGCCCACACCAAGTGAAGCTCTTAAAAGGAGCTTTTGTGTCGCGGGGCATTCCGTATCGGCCTCACGAGTTGAGCCGCATCTGTGTGGAGATACCGTAGAGAGACAACAAGCCAGCTATTGTCTTAGTGTCTGGAGGAGCTGTAGTCATACTGTAGGATGGGCTGCCAGATCTTTTGATGTGGAAGTACTTCATGTACAGTATTGATTTAAGATGGTGCTTTAAAATGTTGCATGACGAGGGATGGGTGTGGATTAACCTCTTCGTTGATACTTATAACTGGTGTTGGAACTTTTTCCAGCGAGGGCCACGCTGAAAAATGAAAGGCTGCAAATTTGATTTTCGAAAGCAAGTTCAAGAAAAAAAAACTTTTCAGCGTTGTCATAAGGTGAAAAATATTATTACTGTCAACTTCACGCTTTACTCTTTTTTTAATTTAATTTTTTACATTTATTTTAGTATTTTTTTTTCAGAATTATAACCTTAATATTAATATATCTTAATTTAAATAATATTATTAATATAATACTATTTAATACATAATTTAATAATATTAATAATATAATAGAGTTTTTTAGATTATTGTGATTTCATTAGTATTTCAACATTAACCTACTCTTTTTTATATATATATTTTTCCTGTACAATTATGACATTATTTGTTAGTATTATTTTTACATTATTATAGTATTTTGACTTTTTTTAAATAGCAAGTTCAAGAAAAAAAAACTTCTCAGCGTTGTCATAAGGTGAAAAATATTATTACTGTCAACTACACGCTTTACTCTTTTTTTAATTTAATTTTTTACATTTATTTTTGTAAAATATTTTTTTTTCAGAATTCTAACCTTAATATCAGAATATTAATATATCTAATTTAAATAATATTATTATTATAATAATAATTAATACATAATTTAATAATATTAATAATATAAGAGTCTTTTAGAATATCGTGATTTCATTAGTATTTCAACGTTAACCTACTCTTTTTTTATATATATATTATTCCTGTGCAATTATGACATTATTTGTTAGTATTATTTTTACATTATGATAGTATTTTGACTTTTTTTTATTGCCTTTTAAGTTGCTTTTAAGTTAAAAATTAGGTTGGGGAAAAGGTTGCAATATTATGGGAATGATGACAAAATATTATGGAAATAAAGTCCTAATATTCAGACAATTATGAAAATTAATTAAAATTAATTAAAAATTAATTTATAAGAGTTTAAATATTTATTTCTAAAAAACAACTAAAATTGAGGAAAAAAATGATTTCAAAGTATCAAAATTGCATATTTTAATTTTTCCCCATGTGGCCCTCGCTGGAAAAAAATTGGATGCCCCCCCACCCTGTTGTAAATTGACATGAGAAAGATTTGAGCGAAATGGAGATGATATTTCCTGCTGTCTCATTGCTTTTAAGTCAAAATTAGGTTGGGGAAAAGGTTGCAATATTATGGGAATAAAGACAAAATATTATGGAAATAAAGTCCTAATATTAGGACAATTATGAAAATGTATTAAAATTAATTTAAAAATTAATTTACAAGAGTTTAAATATTTATTTTTAAAAAACAACTAAAATTGGGAGGAAAAAGGATTTCAAAGTAGCAAAATTTCATATTTAAATTTTTCCCCATGTGGCCCTCGCTGGGCAAAATCCCCCCCCCCCCACACCCTGTTGTAAATTGAAATGAGAAAGATTAGAGCAAAATGGAGATGATATTTCCTGCTGTCCCGTTGCTTTTAAGTCAAACTTAAGTTGGGGAAAAGGTTGCAATACTATGGGAATAAAGTCAAAATATTATGGAAATAAAGTCCTAATATTAGGACTATTATGAAAATTAATTAAAATTAATAAAAAATTAATTTATAAGAGTTTAAATATTTATTTCTAAAAAACAACTAAAATTGAGGAAAAAAAAGATTTCAAAGTAGCAAAATTGCATATTTTCATTTTCCCCCATGTGGCCCTCGCTGGACAAAAATTTGATGGGAATAAAGACAAAATATTATGGAAATAAAGTCCTAATATTAGGACAATTAATTAAAATTAATTAAAATTAATTAAAATTAATTAAAATTAATTAAAATTAATTAAAATTAATTAAAATTAAATTTATAAGAGTTTAATTATTTATTTGAAAAAAAACAACTAAAATTGGTGAAAAAAAGATTTCAAAGTAGCAAAATTGCATCTTTTAGTTCTTCCCACATGTGGCCCTCGCCGGACAAAAATTTGGCCGCCCCCCCACCCTGTTGTAAATTGAAATGAGAATTTGAGCGAAATGGAGATGATATTTCCTGCTGTCCCGGGGATTAGCGTCGCTTCAAAGACGTCCCAACGGCAGCTGGTCTCCTCAGGAGGACGGCGTCTTTCATACGCCGGTAATAAGAAGCCACTAAAGTGCTTTTGTACGTACGGCTTGACACGTCCCCACCTGTAGTGGGGAGCTTTATGATTTAGACAATTGTAAGCTGTCTGGAGACATATCAAAGCCTCCCCTCTTTTCCATCCACTGTAACCCGTTATTATTCCGCTTGTCACTTCTTTCTCCGGCGCGAGAGACAGCAGTGCCCAGAGGCGGTGTCAGCGCTCGGAGTTGTGATTTTTCTTGGCACAGCAACAATGCTTCAGTTTAGGCAGTGCGCATTCCTGATTATTGACACACTGCGCTACGGAGAGGGATTAGCCGGCGTCTTGGCCGGGCCGGGCCCGTGAGCGGCACCTGGGCGTATCCATGACAACGGGTATCACAATAGACTGCGATTTCGCCACCAACCGGTTAGACAGAGAGTGCTGCACGGCTTATGCTTGTGCAAGGAGGGTCACCGGGAGGGATGACGAGGGAGAAATGTTTTGACGTTGTTGGATGCGGCACAAAGTGAGAACCTCGTCGTTTTCCAGCCAAAACAAACGCAGTCACTTCCTTGTGCGCTCAAATTAGCAAAGGTGTTTTCTCCAGGCTATACCCTGCTGCGTTTTATGGCACCGCCGTGTTCCCCGAACCACTGCAATCCGTTTGGGGACTTGGTTGGCTGGCCTCACGTCGTTGTCGTAAAATTTGCATAATTGGATAATTGTAATGCAGGGGTGTCCAAAATGCGGCCATGTGGCCATTTGCGTCAGTTTTTAAAAAACATATAATTTCATATTTTAAATATGATTTTATCATATGATGAAAATTTTCCAAGAATCAAGTAAAATTAAGTAATCTAGCAAGAAAAAGTTAAAATTTTTAGTTGCATAAAGTTGAGATATTATAGAAAAAAATATCTTTTTTGAGTCTTAAAATGATGAAAAACAAAAAAAAATTAAAATGATGAAAACCAAAAAAACTAATAAATTTGTAAAATTAGGTTACAGAAATGGTAATAATGTTATGACAATAAAGTAAAAATATCATGGAACAAAGTCAGAATTATGACCAAAAAAATGTACAACAAGAAAGTTGAAATAGTTGGAAATGAAAAACACACCTGTCATTTTAAAAGAATAAAATCAAAATATTAAGAAAAATAATATATAATAATAATATAAAATATATAATTTCATATTTTAAATATAATTTGATCACATGATAAAAAAAATCAAAGAATAAAGTAAAAAAAATAAGTAATCTAGCAAGAAAAAGTTCAATTTTTAGTTGCATAAAGTTGAGATATTATAGAAAAAATACATTTTTTTGAGTCTTAAAATTGTGAGAAACAAAAAAATTAATAAATGTGTAACTTTTTAAAATTAGGTTGCAGAAATGGTAATAATGTTATGAGAATAAAGTCAAAATATCATGGGAATAAAGTCAGAATTATGACAAAAAAAAATTACAACAAGAAAGTTGAAATCGTTGGAAATGAAAAACACACCTGTCAATTTAAAAGAATAAAATAAAAAATCTTAAATATATAAAAAAAATAAACCTAGCAAAAAAAGTCATTTTTAGTTGCAAGTTCATAAATATTTTTATTAAGTCTTAAAATTATGAGAAACAAAGTCAAAATATTATGGAAATAAAATAATAATTTTAGAAGAAAATTTACAAAAAAATTTTGAAAAGAGTTTACAATATTTTTTTTTCGATTAAATATTATGATGACAAATAACATTTTAACAGCATGAAATATTAGGTGGGGGCTAGGGGGTTCTAATAATCAAAATGTTTTTTTTCAACCAAATTTTCAAAATGTCCAAATTTTATTAGTTGTTTTTTTTTTTATAATATTGCAACTTTAGATGGCAAGCCATAAGCCAGGTTAGTACTGCATGTACTGTATGTACTGCATGTACTGCAAGTAGCCGCTGAAAAAGCCACCAGGGCTGACAGAGACATGATATAACTGGAAAAGAGGAGCCCAGCGTCATTTAGTGTGGAACAAGACTCGTCCTGTTGTGGAGCGCGCTCATCCATAAGTGGTTTTGTTTGCCCCGGTCCCTTTTGTTGACGCTCGTTCTCTCATGCCTATTAGATTTCCTTCCAGCTCCGGGTGAAGGAGAATTCTTGTCATTAGACAGTGATTTTCTAGACTCTAATATTCTATTTATTAACACTGAATCCTACATTGCAGATATTCATTTATCTCGATTAACCACGATAAACAAGGGACGATGGCACAAGCAATTGCAATGCTAGCGCTGGAGAGGGCGGTCAGCCCCCCAGCCAAGGTCTAGTGAGGTCCAAGTCCTTTGTGTGTGTGAGCGAGATTATTACAAGAACAGGCTGTGTTTGTTTCAAGCAAAAGGTCTTCCCGTGTGATCATGTACCATCCCAAAAGCAAATATGTTCCAGTACTTATTAGCTATCAAGCTCTTACAATGTTATACAACTGTATTTAGATGGTTGTAAACAGGTTTTCTATGTCTTATTTTGCCTTTTAATGTTCACTATATTGGATAATTGGAGTGTAAAGGTGACTACAGGGCTGTTATGTCATAGCTAGAGAGCTCTAATAATGTTATACAAATGTATTTAGAAGGTTGTAAACAGGTTTTCTATGTCTTATTTCGCTTTTTAATGTTCACTATATTGGGTAGTTGGAGTGTAAAGGTGACTATAGGGCTGTTATGTCATATCTAGAGGGCTCTAATAATGTTATACAACTGTATTTAGAAGGTTGTAAACAGGTTTTCTGTGTCTTATATGTCTTATTTTGTCTTTTTATGTCTACTACATGGAGTAATTGGAGTATAAAGGTGACTGTAGGGGTGTTATGTTGTATCTAGAGGGCTCTAATAATGTTATACAAATGTATTTAGAAGGTTGTAAACAGGTTTTCCATGTCTTATATGTCTTATTTTGTCCTTTTATGTCTACTATATTGGGTAATTGGAGTGTAAATGTGACTATAGGGGTGTTATGTCATATCTAGAGTGCTCTAATAATGTTAAACTGTAGAGGATTTTAAACAGGTTTTCTATGTCTTACATGTCTTATTTTGTCTTTTTATGTCTACTATATTGGGTAATTGGAGTGTAAAGGTGACTATAGGGGTGTTATGTCATATCTAGAGGGCTCTAATAATGTTAAACTGTAGTTAGGTCGTAAACAGGTTTTCTGTGTCTTATTTTGTCTTTTTATGTCTACTATATTGGGTAATTGGAGTGTAACGGTGACTATAGGGGTGTTAAGTCATATCTAGAGGGCTCTAATAATGTTAAACTGTAGTTAGAAGGTTGTAAACAGTTTTTTTATGTTGTATAGGCCTTATTTATGTCTTTTTATGTCTACTATATTGAGTAATTGGAGTGTAAAGGTGACTATAGGGGTGTTATGTCATATCTAGAGGGCTCTAGAGAAGTTTTTTTTTATGTTGTAACTATGAAAATATTTGATTTCTGAATATATAGTAAGTGGAAATTCTCCAATAACGGTTGGGTCTGAAACCTGTGCTAAACTTTTATATTATGAATTTATATTATATATAAATATTTTGGTTATTACTGGTGGTTTGCAAGAGAAGTAAAACCATGCATGGTGTGGCTGTTTTTTTTAACATGACATAACGTGAATGCGGTGCTATTTTTAGTCCTGATGGCATAGTCATGGTCTGTTCATAGAATCAGCAAAGTCAGTGTTATCATTTTGCAATATGAAGAGTGAATGGAGTTTTGGTGTCATAACTCCACCTGGCTGATGTCACCGATGACTCCCCGTGATTAGACGTGCTCCTTTTTGATCGTCCTTTTCTGCCATGGGAACACGATTTGTCATGCTGACGAGGAAGTGGCGTGTGGTTTTTTTTGCCACCCCCCCCCACCCAATTCCTCATCTCCGCATTGGCACTGGGGGCACCAAACACCTGCCAGTAGGGAAGCGTATTCCTCTCCATCAGTGTACCAGCGTGGGAAGTTTGGTGCACTTCCTGACCCCACGCGCTACGGCGGCGCATTGACCCTCGTCACGTGACAAAGGAATGCTCGCCGTCTTTTGTTTTAACATCCACGGCACTCATGAAGTTGAGAGCAACTTTGCATACTATAGAATGATGGCTCCCTTGGCATTCTGCCTCCCTTTTCTCCTGCCCGGGGTCGTTCCCAAACAGGATTTGCGGGCAGCGCTCCCTCCTCGCATCTTTTAAATCACTTCAAGCGCCACTGAAGCTTTTTTCCACCCAAACGCGGGCACCCATCTAATGGCATCACAGGGCTTGGAAACATCAAGATAATCTACCCCCACTTTTTTATGTTTAAGGCCAAAACAAAAGGCGGGCCCAGTGAAGCGCATCTCGGCTGGTGGGCTGAATAGAGGGGCCCCTTTCATGCCTGTTTATGAGCACCCCTCTTGAAAAACACACATACAAATCACATCCAGTTCTCCCAAGGGCTCCTCTGATATGGGGCGGGGGGGAAGAGGGCGGGATTCTCACCCTGCTTGCCTCTCTCGCTCTCTCTTGTGTTCCACACTTGATGGATTTCCACCCCCTGAACTTTACTGTCCGATCCATCGGTTTGTTGTCGGATTCACGTGTTATGTAAGCCCAAGTGGGGCATCTCTGTGGAAAACATCATTAAAAATGCTTTATGCGACAGATGCCAGACAGACGCTATAAATAAAGTTCAACCGGCAAAGCCAGCAATGCTATTGATTGGAGTAAAGTCACAGTGGGCTTCTTATTGACCCACTTTGGGACAATATAACATGATATTAGATGATGGATATATATGGACAGATGGTATTGTTCATTCATTCATTCATTTTCTACCGCTTATCCTCACGAGGGTCGCGGGGGTGCTGGAGCCTATCCCAGCTGTCTTCTCGGGGGCGAGAGGTGAGGTACACCCTGGACTGGTGGCCAGCCAATCACAGGACACATATAGATAATCAACCATTCACACTCACATTCATACATATGGACAATTTGGAGTCACTAATTAATGTAGCATGCATGTTGTTGGAATAATTTTACTTTATTTTAGTTTTATTGTGTGCAAGATTCATTGTGCACATTCATTTATTCATTCATTTTCTACCGCTTATCCTCACAAGGGTCATGGGTATGCTGGAGCCTATCCCAGCTGTCTTCTGGCGAGAGGCGTGGGTACACCTTGGACTGGTTGCCCGCCAATCACAGGGCACATATGGACAAACAACCATTCACACTCACATTCATACCTATGGACAATTTGGAGTCGCTAATTAACCTAGCATGTTTTTGGAATGTGGAAGGAAACCGGAGTACCCGGAGAAACCCCACGCATACACAAGGAGAACATGAAAACTCCACACAGAGATGGCTGAGGGTGGAATTGAACTCGGGTCTCCTAGCTGTGAGGCCTGCGTGCTAACCACTCGACACCCGTGCAGCCTGGTTTAAGTTACATTCATTCATTTTCTATCACTTATCCTCACAAGGGTCGCGGGGGGTGCTGGAGCCTATCCCAGCTGTCTTCAGGGCGAGAGGCGGGGTACACCCTGGACTGGTGGCCAGCCAATCACAGGGCACATATAGACAAACAACCATTCACACTCACATTCATACCTATGGACAATTTGGAGTGGTTAATTAACCTAGCATGTTTTGGGAATGTGGGAGGAAACCGGAGTACCTGGAGAAAACCCAGAGATGGCTGAGGGTGGAATTGAACTCGGGTCTCCTAGCTGTGCGGCCTGCACGTTAACCACCCAACCACTGTGCAAACTGCTTTAAGTTACATTGTGAAAAGAAACACAATAGTCGCAGGGGCTGCTGGGGCCTATCCCAGATATCTTCGGGGTGAGAGGCGGGGTACACCCTGGACTGGTGGCCAGCCAATCACAGGGCACATATAGACAAACAACCATTCACACTCACATTCATACCTATGGACAATTTGGAGTTGCCAATTAACCTAGCATGTTTTTGGAATGTGGGAGGAAACCGGAATACCCGGAGAAAACCCATAGATGGCCGAGGGTGGAATTGAACTGGGGTCTCCTAGCTGTGAGCCCTGCAAGCTAACCACTCGCCCTGTGCTGAAACCATTCATTAATTCATTTTTACCACTTTTCCTCACAAGGGTCATGGGTATGCTGGAGCCTATCCCAGCTATCTTCGGGGCGAGAGGCGGGGTACACCCTGGACTGGTGGCCAGCCAATCACAGGGCACATATAGACAAACAACCATTCACACTCACATTCATACCTATGGACAATTTGGAGTCGCCAATTAACCTAGCATGTTTTTGGAATGTGGGAGGAAACCGGAGTACCCGGAGAAAACCCACGCATGCACGGGGAGAACATGCAAAGATGGCCGAGGGTGGAATTGAACTCTGGTCTCCTAGCTGTGAGGTCTAAGCGCTAACCACTAGATTGCCGTGCAGCCCAGCTGGTATTGTTTTATGATATAATTGTATATAATAATATTATTATTATATGGCCTATTTTATGCCATTGATTCATTTTGTGTGCAAAGCAACTTGAAAACGATGCAACTGAGAGTAGATGAGAACACAGGAATAAAAGGCAATCAGATGTTTCATTTGTCTTCATTCATTTGTCCTGCGTTTGACGTAAAAAGGGAGAAAATGTCTCTTAGCCGATAATTGCAGGGCGTCGATCTGAAACGCGCTCCAACACAAACTGCAAGTCATCCCGCCAACGACAACTGCCGATCATCTCCTTTTGCTACCTTTTTCCGCTTGGTGTCACATCTTGTCAGACAGGTAGGGTTTGACGGACGAGCAGGAATGCGAGTCGAGGGATTTGTGTTGGAATGGCGGTCCATTCTTTGGGTGTTCTTAAGCAAACACAGCGCCGCTACGTCCTGTTTTTACGCCTTTGGCACGTCACTCTTCAAACTTGAAAACAGGCTGCTCATGCAAGAGAGCAAACAGTCTTCTAATGCCTCGCTGTTCCTTCGCCTGACATTCACTTGAACGTAACACACACACACCTTTCACCAAATCACGCAGTAAAAAAAACGCAAAACACATGAAGAATTGGGTATATAGTATATACTGTATTTTTTTATAATATATACATATATATTTTTTTAAGTTTAAAAATGTTTTTATTTAAAAAGTGTTTCCATTTTTTTATAGTTGGACAAGACCAAATTCTTAACATGACGCATAACTTCCAGTTATCCACTATCCGTATTATCCTAGCTAAGTTTGCTAATTCTCTTGGCTATGTTTGCTGATACTCTTTTGGCTACATTAGCTGATATTCTTTTAGCTAGTTTTGCTGATACTTTTTTGGCTATGTTTGCTAAGATTCTTCAAACTACTTTGCTGATACTCTTTTGGCTACATTAGCTGATATTATTTTAGCTAGTTTTGCTGATACTCTTTTGGCTACATTAGCTGATATTATTTTAGTTAGGTTTGCTGATACTTTTTTGACTACATTAGCTGATATTATTTTAGCTAGTTTTGCTTATACTCTTTTGGCTACTTCACTGATATTCTTTTAGCTAGTTTTGCTGATACTCTTTTGGCTATGTTTGCTGAGATTCTTCAAACTATTTTGCTGATACTCTTTTGGCTACATTAGCTGATATTCTTTTAGCTACTTTTGCTGATACTCTTTTGGCTACATTAGCTGATATTCTTTTAGCTAGTTTTGCTGATACTCCTCTGGCTATGTTTGCTAAGATTCTTCAAACTACTTTGCTGATACTCTTTTGGCTACATTAGCTGATATTTTTTTGTTAGGTTTCCTGATATTCTTTTAGCTAGTTTTGCTTATACTCTTTTGACTATGTTTGCTGACATTATTCAAGCTACTTTGCTGATACTCTTTTGGCTACTTCACTGATATTCTTATAGCTAATTTTGCTGATACTCTTTTGGCTATGTTTGCTGAGATTCTTCAAACTACTTTGCTAATACTCTTTTGGCTACCTAAGCTGATATTATTTTAGCTAGTTTTGCTTATACTTTTTTGGCTATATTTGTTGAGATTCTTCAAACTACTTTGCTGATACTCTTTTGGCTACATTAACTGATATTTTTTTTTAGGTTTCCTGATATTCTTTTAGATAGTTTTGCTTATACTCTTTTGACAATGTTTGCTAATGTTATTCAAGCTACTTTGCTGATACTCTTTTGGCTACTTTGCTGATATTCTTTTAGCTAGTTTTGCTGATACTCTTTTGGCTACTTCACTGATATTCTTTTAGCTAATTTTGCTGATACTCTTTTGGCTATGTTTGCTGAGATTCTTCAAACTACTTTGCTGATACTCTTTTGGCTACATTAGCTGATATTATTTTAGCTAGTTTTGCTGATATTCTTTGACCTAGGTTTGATGATACTGTTTTGGTTATGTTTGTTGACATTATTCAAGCTACTTTGCTGATACTCTTTTGGCTACTTCGCTGAAGGGTGCACCCTGGACTGTTAGCCAGCCAATCACAGGGCACATATAGACAAACAACCATTCACACTCACATTCATACCTATGGACAATTTGGAGTCGTTAATTAACCTAGCATGTTTTTGGAATGTGGGAGGAAACCGGAGTACCAGGAGAAAACCCACGCATGCACGGGGAGAACATGCAAACTCCACACAGAGATGGCCGAGAGTGGCACCACAAACTCTGGTCTCCTAGCTGTGAGGCCTGCGCACTAACTACTCATCCACCGTGCAGCCGGCATATGATTAATTAAAAGTAAAATTGACATATACATTTGGCTTAGTTTGCATTCTATGAATATATTCTATAGTCATCATATGCATACTAGATCCTTCCCTTTCATTACTTACAATGAATTTAGCTTGAATATTGTCCTTCCTCGCCTGTCATGCAAAGCATTGTCGACCCCCCCCCCCCCTCCTTACTCCCTTTCCTCCCCATATGCATGAGTTGTGCTATTTGTCATAATTAGGCAACACATGGGCGCCCCTGTTGAGGGATTGTGTGTTGGCCTAATTGAAGGCCACGTGTGGGTCAAACTCACGCACACACACACACACACTATAAAGGTCAGGGTTCTGTGAGAAAGTGTCCAAATATTCATTTTATCCCAATATGCAATATTAATACTTCACTATGTGTGCTAGCATGAGCATCATCCTCCTTTTTACCTAGTGGTAGACTAGTAGTATACTAGTGGTTGACTAGTAGTAGACTAGTGTTAGACTAGAGTTATACTAAAGGCAGAATAAAGGCATATCTTATCTTATACTATTGGTAGACTAGTGTTATACTAGTGGTAGACTAGTGTTAGACTAAAAGTATACTAGTGTTAGACTAGTGGTATACTAGTGGTAGACTAGTGGTAGACTAGTGTTAGACTAGTGTTAGACTAGTAGTATACTAGTGTTAGACTAGTAGTATACTAGTGTTATACTATTGGTAGACTAGTAGTATAGTAGACTAGTAGTATACTAGTGGTAGACCAGTGTTAGACGAGTAGTATACTAGTGTTAGACTAGTAGTATACTAGTGTTATACGAGTGGTAGACTAGTGGTAGACTAGTAGTATACTAGTGGTAGACTAGAGTTATACTAGTGTTAGACTAGTGTTAGACTAGTGGTATACTAGTGTTAGACTAGTGTTAGACTAGTGGTATACTAGTGGTAGACTAGTGTTAGACTAGTGCTAGACTAGTAGTATACTAGTGGTAGACTAGTAGTAGACTAGTAGTATACTAGTGTTAGACTAGAGTTAGACTAGTGTTAGACTAGTGGTAGACTAGTGGTAGACTAGTGTTAGACTAAAAGTATACTAGTGGTAGACTAGTGGTAGACTAGTGGTAGACTAGTGGTAGACTAGTGGTAGACTAGTAGTATACTAGTGTTAGACTAGTAGTATATTAGTGGTAGACTAGTGGTAGACTAGTAGTATACTAGTGGTAGACTAGTGTTAGACTAAAAGTATACTAGTGGTAGACTAGTAGTATACTAGTGGTAGACTAGAGTTATACTAGTGTTATACTAGTGTTAGACTAGCGTTAGACTAGTGGTATACTAGTGGTAGACCAGTGTTAGACTAGTGTTAGACTAGTAGTGTACTAGTGTTATACTAGTGGTAGACTAGTAGTATACTAGTGTTAGACTAGAGTTATACTAGTGTTATACTAGTGTTAGACTAGTGTTAGACTAGTGGTATACTAGTGGTAGACTAGTGGTAGACTAGTGGTAGACTAGTAGTATACTAGTGTTAGACTAGTAGTATACTAGTGGTAGAATAGTGTTAGACTAGTGTTAGACTAGTGGTATACTAGTAGTAGACTAGTGTTAGACTAGTGTTAGACTAGTGTTAGACTAGTAGTATACTAGTGTTAGATTAGTAGTAGACTAGTAGTATACTAGTGTTAGACTAGTGTTAGACTAGTGGTATACTAGTGGTAGACTAGTGGTAGACTAGTAGTATACTAGTGTTAGACTAGTAGTATACTAGTGGTAGACTAGTGGTAGACTAGTGGTAGACTAGTGGTAGACTAGTGGTATACTAGTGGTATACTAGTGGTAGAATAGTGTTAGACTAGTGGTATACTAGTGGTAGACTAGTGTTAGACTAGTGTTAGACTAGTAGTATACTAGTGTTATACTAGTAGTAGACTAGTAGTATACTAGTGTTAGACTAGTGTTAGACTAGTGTTAAACTAGTGTTAGACTAGTGTTAGACTAGTGGTATACTAGTGGTAGACTAGTGGTATACTAGTGGTATACTAGTAGTATACTAGTGTTAGACTAGTAGTATACTAGTGGTAGACTAGTAGTATACTAGTGGTAGACTAGTGGTAGACTAGTGTTAGACTAAAAGTATACTAGTGGTATACTAGTGGTATACTAGTGGTATACTTGTGGTATACTTGTGGTATACTAGTGGTATACTAGTGGTATACTAGTAGTATACTAGTGTTAGACTAAAAGTATGCTAGTGGTATACTAGTGTTAGACTAGCAGTATACTAGTGTTAGACTAGTACTATACTAGTGTTAGACTAGTAGTATACTAGTGTTAGACTAGTAAGGCATGCATGTGTTTACATGGCTGTCATCCAGTCAAAGAGATGAGGCAAGCGGATGAGCTGTCAGTCAGATAGACGGCGGAATTAAAAAAAAAAAAAAGCAAAGACGGGAGGGAATGCGTCCGCCCTGATGGCTACACCTGCCCGGGCTTTCCTGCGGCGATATCTCGGGTGTGTAATCCCTGACATCGTCCGTGTTTACGCTTGTGTTTTTTAGATACGTGCATGCTTTAGAGCTGACATGCGACTTCTGCTTTGCTCCTTGTTCAGCCTGGCCTGGAGGCATCCTCTCCAGACTGCCACACACACACACACCTAGGCAGGACACTAGTTTGAGGCCCCTGCCTTGATATGAAAGTTTAATGTTACTGCGGCCCGCGCAAGTTTGATATGGATGCTGTATGGTATCATGTACCCAGAAAAAATTATTACGTTTGATTAATGTTCATGTTAAAGTTTAAATAACTGTTAATAGTTATCCTCCCTATCCGTGTGGAAGTGGTAAGTTTTTGGCTATTTAAGTTTAAAGGAAATAACTTGAAGGCTACCGTTTAGGTCGCTAGCTCTCTAGTTTGCGAGTTAACATGTGTCTCAAGACCCTGCAGTTGCGCAATATGTTGGAAATAAAAAAAAGTATAAATGTGACTATAGTCGTGTTTTGTCATGTCTACAGGGCTCTAATAATGCTTTGTTCATTTTAATCTGAAAAAAATAATTTGTCTACCCACCAACTATATGTGGTTTCTTAAGTTTTTATTATTTGCCGTTTTATTATTATTATTATATTTATTTATTACTGATTGATTTTCTTTATTCTTGATTTTTTTTTCATCTTATTTTGAGCAGAAAAATAAAAAGTAAGATATTTGAGAACAGTGGAATGTTTTATCAAAGCTTTTATTGTAGAAAATCGGAACCAAAGCACTGAAAAGTTTGTATATTTTTATTTTTTAATAAATGCGTTTTTGTTTTTTTTTGGGAAAAAAAATGCGGGCCAGCCTTGCTCAGACCCTAGCTCCAGTGGCCCCCCAGGTAAATTGAGTTTGAGACCCCTGGTGTATTAGGTTTATATTCAGTAAAGAAAAACTTTTGATGCATAATCCTTATATGAGAATTAAACACTTAAGTTAACACATAAGTGAATTAATTTCAATTAAAAGTCTGGCTCATGCTAATCAATGAGAAATATTACTTTAGGTCTTCTTGTCGTTTTTTTTTTCCACGTTCCCGAGCCAGCCCGCTCAATTTACTCAATTGATGGCGGTAAATACGCTAAATTTAGACTACAACTTCCTCGACACACCTTTTCCAGAAGTGACTCTGAACATCTGCTATTTTTACGCTTCTTTTATTTCCCGCCACATGTTAAGACGTCACTTTATGGACGCTTTATATCTTTTTTTTTTTTTTTAAACGATCACACAGTTCTGCTCTGACGTGAATCGCACCAGAGAACCAGTAGCACACCCTTCCCATATTTCGGGTCAGAAAAGTGGGACAGCCACGTGGATAATGGCATTTTGGTCTCCGTTTCTTTGGGGGGAATACCGATTTCTGACTGGGCATGAAGTTAAACGCTGACTTCAACAAAACCGTTCCCGTTGCGTTTGGTGACATTGATGAAATCCACCCTTGGCTTGACTTATTTATTTTTGTCTCTGACACGTTATTGCCAGGCAGCGCTGTAAAGAACCTGCTCCTTTTGGCGTCCACCATTTTCCATCCTGGTCTCACATGACATACTTTTCACTTCAAAGAGAGTTAAAGCAACAATATGCAATAATGGATCCTTAAAGTATCAATTTAAGAATTATCGTGAGGTTGTGCTGGCTTATGATTAGAATAAGTGTGGTTTTGTGGTTGCCACGGCGACTTCACGTCATCTACTTTTCATCCTGCCAGGACACCTTGTGTTTTGTTTGCATGCAAATTACAATACAAACTTTGTGGCATGCTAAAATGATGATTAAAGTTCGCCTAGCAACAAAGAGACAGCTTTTATAAAACTTTTTTTGGCAGTTTCTTTTCACAATGTAACTTAAACCAGTTTGCACAGTGGTTGAGTGGTTAACGTGCAGGCCGCACTGCTAGGAGACCCGAGTTCAACTCCACCCTCGGCCATCTCTGGTTTTTCTCCGGGTACTCCGGTTTCCTCCCACATTCCAAAAACATGCTAGGTTAATTAGCGACTCCAAATTGTCCATAGGTATGAATGTGAGTGTGAATGGTTGTTTGTCTATATGTGCCCTGTGATTGGCTGGCCACCAGTCCAGGGTGTACCCCGCCTCTCGCCCAAAGACAGCTGGGATAGGCTCCAGCACCCCGCGACCTTCGTGAGGATAAGCGGTAGAAAATGAATGAATGAATGTGACTTAACCCAGGCTGCTGAGTGGTTAGCGCGCAAGCCTCACAGTTAGGAGACCTGAGTTCAATTCCACTCTCGGCCATCTCTGGATTTTCTCCGGGGACTCCGGTTTGCTAGGTTAATTAACAACTCCAAATTGTCCATAGGTATGAATGTGAGTGTGAATGGTTGTTTGTCTATATATGCCCTGTGATTGGCTGGCCACCAGTCCAGGGTGTACCCCGCCTCTCGCCCGAACACAGCTAGGATAGGCTCCAGCACCCCCGCAACCCAAAATTTCTCCTCTGGTGCTGTTGAATATCTACTAGAATATTTTAATGAGTATTTTCTCCCATTTTCTTCAAGCTAAATGCCACTTCTCGCATTTTGGGGGTGATCCAGGGGGCAAGCAAGCAATTATTCCTTACTGTTGCTTTAACCTGATACTGTGCAGTCAGTGTGTGACGCTTTGCCGTCTCTTCTTTCCACAGTGAAGGCTTCCAAATTCCAACAAGAATGAGCTGTTAATGGCTGTCACAGATCAGATGGTGAGTACCGCGTCTCCAAAAAAGGCGCTGGGAATGATCTCAGTGCGTTGACGGCGTCTCCTTGTTGATGCGGCGTACCGTAAAAAAAAACTTTGTGCTGAATAAGCGGGCTGTCATCAGGAGGCGTCACGTCTTTATAACATTCTTAATTGCGAGTGTGGAGGACATATGGGTGTTTTTGGCAAAGATGAAGCTTGTATCTCCGCTCGGGACTTCAAAGCCATGCAGTCATCACGTTAAGATGAATGATGAATTAAAAAAAAAAGAAAACCACGTTCCATGTCCCAAGAACCAGATTTGGCCGCCGAAGACCAGGTCGCCTATGCATCCGCCCTTGACCGCCACCCAACACACAATGCACCGGACCCTTATGCTTGCCCCCGTAGGTGGTGGGTCTACGAGGGGGAGATCCTGTGTGGCTTCTTCGGGCTGGGCCCGGCCGGGCTCCACGGGTGAAGGCCCGACCACCAGCCCCTCCCCCGGGCCTGGCTCCAGAGTGAGGCCCCGGTATCCCACATCCGGGCGAGTTACGGTTCCTCCTCTTGATTTTTCGGGAGGGGCTCAGAGTAGAGCCGCTTCTCCTTCACATCGAGAGGAGTCAGTTGAGGTGGCTCGGGTATCTAGTCCGGATGCCTCCCGGACGCCTCCCTGGTGAGGTGTTCCGGGCATGCCCAGCCGGGAAAAGGCCCCCGGGCCTGGCTCCAAGATGAGGTCCCGGTATCCCACATCCGGGCGAGGTACGGTTCCTCTTGATTTTTCAGGAGGGGCTCAGAGTAGAGCCGCTTCTCCTTCACATCGAGAGGAGTCAGTTGAGGTGGCTCGGGCATCTAGTCCGGATGCCTCCTGGACGCCTCCCTGGTGAGGTGTTCCGGGCATGCCCAGCCGGGAAAAGGCCCCCGGGCCTGGCTGCAGGGTGAGGTCCCGGTATCCCACATCCGGGCGAGGTACGGTTCCTCCTCTTGATTTTTCAGGAGGGGCTCAGAGTAGAGCCGCTTCTCCTTCACATCGAGAGGAGTCAGTTGAGGTGGCTCGGGCATCTAGTCCGGATGCCTCCTGGACGCCTCCCTGGTGAGGTGTTCCGGGCATGCCCAACCGGGAAAAGACCCCGGGGCAGACCTAGGACACGCTGGAGGGATTATGTCTCACAGCTGGCCTGGGAACGCCTTGGTGTCCTCCCGGTGGAGCTGGAGGAGGTGGCCGGGGACCGGGAAGTCTGGGCTTCCATACTAAGACTGTTGCCCCCGCGACCCGGACCCGGATAAGCGGAGGAAAATGGATGGATGGATGGAGAAAACCACGTTAGTCATCCGCTAATGTACTGTCTCATACAGTACTCAATGGTCTTGGACACATCACCCCCCGCCCCACACGCCTCCTGTCAGCCGGGCCACCCTCCACTAAGCAGTGTGTGCCTGTCAGCCGTGTCAACCCCGGGGTGATGTCCCCCTCTCAGCCCCTTTTGCAGGCCCTATTGACTCCACAGAACTCCGTGTTTGCCCAATCATTTGGGAGCCGGATACAGGGATGAATTGTTAACTACAGCAGGTCAGCCTGTGCCCCCTTCTGCCAATTCCCCCTCCCGCCTCCTCCTTCTTCCCCCCCAGCCGGCATGCTGTTGACGCATCTCCATGGCGATGGGACAGGAATTTGTTTTCTCCCATGTGTCCACTGACAGTATTAACCCCGCCTCTGCCCATGTCCTTTTTCTCCGCTTCGTTCTTGTCCTTGCCCTCCACCTCTCAGCCTCCAAGCAAAAGATGACTAGTGGGAGTCACATGACCAGGAAGTGCACAGGACGCACCCCAACCGGGTAGGGCCTGCGGTGGAGGGGCTACGGGTTCTGCTTTGTATTGATGTTTTAATTTAAAGGCACAAGTGCTCATTTTTTCCTGCAAAGTTTTTCCTGAAACCTCCAAAAAAAACGCAGGGGTCCACTTTGATATTTTTGTAATTTTTTTAATTTGTAAAAATTCTAAAAAAAAAAAAAAAAAAAGTGCAATATTAAAACATAAATATTGAAAGTATTATTCTTGGCAAAGCTTTGATTTATTATTAGTTATTAATATCCGCATTGTAGCATTTTCTTTTTACATTGTGCCTTTTTGCTGTGTTTTTCCCATATTTGCTGTTTTGTTTTTGTTATATATGCATTTTTTGCTATTTAATTTTTTTGTTTTATTTTACTTATTTTTATAATTTTTAGTTATTTTAATAATTTAATTGACTGTTTTGTTTTTGTTATATATGCATTTTTTGATGTTTATTTTCTTGTTTTATTTTACTTATTTTTATATTTTTTAGTTATTTTAATAATTTAATTGACTTTTGTTTTTGTTATATATATGCATTTTTTTTATTTTTTTGTTTTATTGTACTTATTTTTTTTTACAATTTTTAGTTATTTTAATAATTTAATTTAATAATTTAAAGTTATTTAAATATATATTTAAAGACAAAGCTTTGTTTCATTATTAGTTGTGTCTACTATATTGGGTAATAGGAGTGAAAAGATGACTGTAGGGGTGTTATTTCATTTCTAGGGGGCTCTAATACTGTTAAAAATCATATAAACAGGATTTCTGTGCTCTAACTACAAAAGTATTATATAAATAATGCTACTTTGCGGGAATGTTCTTAAACATTTGAGCGTGATATTTGCATTTTTGACACTAAAGGTGAAAATCATTTAAGCGAAATAGTCATTTTTGTCTGGAAGAAACATTTAATCAGCTTCTGTCCCTGACCGATTTCCATCCTAACACTGTCTCCACATATCGACAAGCGAGTGTGCGCATGTGTCGGTGCACGTTTGGCCTCCACATGCGTTGTTAGCTCAGGGCAGGTGAGTGTTTGCCTACCTGTCCCCCTTTATGAGGCCCCGTGTTTGCACAAGGAATGCACCACGTCCGATTTGTCACTGAGTCTTATTGTTGAGCTCATCCGACCGCCGTGCGTGGCGGGGTTCTGCTTAGCCCCCCAGGCAAGTGACAAATATCTGCTATTCTTCCTCTTTTCCTCTTTTTCTATTTCATTCCGCTCAGGCTTGGGGGGGGAAGATGAGAAAACGATTAAGCACGATAAATGAGAGCAGTGCTTGAACGAGCTGTCCGTGTTGAATCACCGTGCCACATCACTTGCTGCAATTGTGCATACTATATTTATAAAGACCCAATCAAAATAACACAACGTGACTGAATCCCTTCTCTAATCTGCTGTATCCTGGGGATTTTGTATGAATTCTGATGAGCTTTGCGGCAACGAGGAGGAAGCCTCAAGTGAGCTAATGCCTCCCACTTGAGTGGTTAACAGAGCAATGACAAACGGCCCTGCACCGCTTTTCATGTTCAGGCCACCCAGCTCAAGTGTGTGCAGTGTCAACGCTCAAAAAAGACAACCAAAGCTGAAGCACTACCAGAAACTCCTGATGCTCATACTCCATAGTCTCCGGGTTCCATTTCACTGCTGCCCTCAGTCTCCTTTTGGATAAACTGAGGATCCTGGTGCTGTTTGTAAGAAGAACACTGACCATCATCACAGAAGAGCACACTTTCTCTCTTAAAGGGTCCCTGTTACAACCGCAAACGTAATAACTGCCCACAAAGGTAATGCAAATCTGCAGCTTTGAATGTAATAATCCCGCAAATGTAATACATTTCCCACAAATGTAATAAAATGTGCCTACTGCAAACGTAATACTGAATTTTCCTGCAAATGTAATAGTTAAAAGTGAAAATCTGTAAATGTAATAACTTCCCACAAATGTAATATGAGACAAAATAATGATGTTTTGGGTAGTTGTTGTTGTTTGTTCTTTCTTCTTCTAATGAGGGAGAAGGTGTAGATGTCAATTTGAGGATTTTAACAAGATTATTCTTTTTTTTCTTTTTTTGTGGAAAAAATATTATTCTATATATTATATTATATATTATATAATATTATTATACATTAGAGGAATCTTTAATTATTAAATTATAATTAATTTAAAATTAAAAAGATAACATAATTGTGATAATTGCAATAGTTTTTATTTTTTTGTTCTTTTTGTTTTTTAATTATTATTATTATTATATTTAATATTTTATTTATATTTATATTTTATTTCTTTTGATTATTTCTTATACACACAAAATCACACATACAATAATATACTGTAACTAAAACGCACATGTACGCCCACATACAAAATGTAATAATTTCCTGCAAATATAATAGGTATTACATTTGCAGGAAATTCAGTATTACAATTGCAGTGCGCAAATTTTATTACGTTTGTGGGAAATTTATTACATTTGCGGGATTATTACATTCAAAGCTGCAGATTTGTATTACGTTTGTGGGCAGTTATTTTTTAACAGTCCCTATAATGGAAAGACTTTTTAATGATGTCATAACAAACATCATATAAGTCATCATCTCCATCACTTGTTTGCGAAACGCTCAAATATCACGAAGGAAAAGCCTCCTCTCTTCAAGGTCATAATGATTGTTTGACTTGATTGTTTCTTTACTTTATTTTACTTTTATTTAACCTACAACTGTCACTCTATTGACAGTTACTATGGTACTCATTATGTCATTGTATGGTCATATCACCTCATACTTCGGTACGGGACAAAAAAAAAAAAACTTAAACTGTATTACGATGGCCAATCATAAACGGATCCACGTGTGAATTAGTTTCCTGTCTTAAAAGTCTTAAAAATGAATAATTCATTTAAATGGTTTTATGTGACTTCAAATGTAAAACATTATTTTCACTTAAAAATAAAATAAAAATAAAAATAAAAATAAAAATAAAAATGGAAAAATAATTAATATAATTAATATTAATGAATTAATAAATTATATAAAATTTATTAATTTTTATTAATTAATTAAAAAAATAATTAATTAATAAAAAACAATACTTTGAAATGAAAAAATAAACATTTGAATTATATCAGAAAGGCAGGAAGTGAACAAATGTAACAGTTACTGATTGTAAAAGTACCAGATGGAGGGGTAGGATTTAATAAGCTTTGCTTCTTCCTACTCCTTTTGGACATGTGGAACTGTGAACTGATTATGGGATGCACTCAATTGTAATCTGATGCATGTTCAAATGAAATAAAACCATGACCATTACAAATGTGTAGGTTAAATAACATTGCATTTGTAGGTTAAATAAAACGCAAATAAAGTAAAGAAACAGTCATATTTTTATGTTTTTAATATTTTTGTTTGTCATGGTGTCCGGCATGTGCAAGTAAGTCTTCATTTGTTTTACGTATGAGTTGTGTATGCCCGTGGGGGTCTCTCACCCTGTGCCACCATCTGGGTGGTCCTCACGGCTGGCTTGTCCGTAATCCTCCTGTCCCATAAATCAGTGTCCGAGCTGGGGACGGGAGCTGATGCTGTGTGACCAGCGGAGCGAGCGGGGTGGGCTCGAGGCACTAAGCCGAGGTTCTGGCCGCTCGTTGGCCCGGCTCAGCCCCCCGGAGGGGGCCCTGGCCACACGTCAGCTCTCCACACCGTCTTTAAAACAACTCATCATGCATGACTGACTTTTGGGAAATGGCCCCGGCTGGCCGTCATTAACTGCGCCGGTTGGTGTTCAATTTTCAGTCTAATAATAATCTCAGTTTGTTCTGACAAAAGCTGAAATGGCGAGTGATGTTTTTTTTTTTTTTTCCTGTGATCCGAGCGCCAAGATGAAAGCCACATCCGTTCTACCTCTCTCCAAGAACGAGTCGAGAGGATGAAGGCCTGTCCGAGCTGTCTGGCTGGCACACAGCTCTCCGCTGAGCTTTTATCTCAGGGGGAAAATTGGTCGCAGTTCTGACCAGACCTGGCGCTCTGTCCGGAGGAGGCCTGTGGCATTAATAAAGATAATGCTGCTTGGAATAATAACAGTCAATTGTAGGAGCCAGACAACACAAAAAACAAGTGCAGCGGAACACAAAAGAAGCCAAGATGAAAGGCTGAAAGGTAGAAGTGTGCACCTCTCGTGGGAACTGATGGAAGCTTTATGCACATACTCGCGTACAAACAGCGCTGAGTGGGATCTTATGCCGATTTTGACCCTCAGGTGTCGCGCCTGCCGAAGCGCAATTTTTTCTTTTGTTTGCCAAGATCACAGACATGTATTTCTTTGTGTTCATTTGTCCCCATCCCTGTCATACACCTTCATTTTTTTTTCATTTTCTCTATTCCCCCATCGCTCTTGCTGAGTGCAATTTAGTTTGATGAGCAGGTGGTCTTTCTGTTGAAGCACTTTTGTGCCGTGTTGGGCTTTCAGTCGGAGTCAGTCATGTAGACCAGGATTGGAATGGCCGCAGCGGTGGTGGTGGTGTGGGGTGTTGGCGGCGTCGACCTCAGCGCCCCTGCAATCTGAAGCACGCAGAGCCCCCCCCCCCCCGATTGAAAGAGTTATTTTGTATCTAAGTCTCTCAAGTCGCACCCCAGATGGCTTTTGTGCTAGAGGGAAAACCAGCTTGGGGTTGTGAAGGAAAAGTCCTTCAGGCTTTGGTGGATCTCTTGAGCTCAGCATGCAAAAAGCATTGTGGGCCAGACAGGCGGAGAAGGCAACACGCCGTCGTTTCGACTTTTTTGTCACACTGATTCAGAACAAAATAGGTGGATTAAAGTGACTGGCTCATCACACGCACTAACACAGTCATATTGAAGCTTGGAGAAGTTAAGGTTGGATTTAGTGCCGATATCCAATATCATTGTTTTTACCAAAAAAAAAGTGTCCCTGAATGCCCCTTGCTGGAGTCGAGTGACAATGAGGAAGAGAGTGAGTTGGAGATATATACAGTATACTGTAAGGTAGGGGTGGGCAAACTTTTTGTTAGTTAACAAAATTGTCTGGGGGGCCGGAATATATATTTAACACACACACACACACTATTTTACGCTAATAAAAAAACAATCCGCATTGAATTATTTGTCTAATTTTATCTATAAAAGTGTCATACTATCAGCTGTTTGTTCTCATGTCCCTTTTTTCAGGAGCACTTTAAACATCAGACCAGAGCAAACTACGAAATTGAATTTTTTGAAATACTTACAAAGCAACAGGCGGACAGGATTCAAACGCTTGGTGGGCCGCATGTGGCCCCTGGGCCGTAGTTTGCCCATCCCTGCTGTACGGTGTTGGAATTGTTCAGGTCAGAATAAAGTTCTAAAGGTGCGTCAGATTCTGCAGGGACACTATTGTGTTATAGACTGGATTGTGTGGCCCTACTACGAAATGGAATTTCTTGAAATTTAAAAGTTGAAATACTTAGAAAGCAACTGGCGGGCCAGATTCAAACGCTTGGTTGGCTGCATGTGGCCCCTGGGCCGTAGTTTGCCCACCCCTGCTGTACGGTGTTGGAATTGTTCAGGTCAGAATAAAGTTCTAAAGGAGCGTCAGATTCTGCAGGGACACTATTGTGCTATTGACTGGATTGTGTGGCCCTACTACGAAATTGAATTTCTTGAAATTTAAAAGTTGAAATTCTTAGAAAGCAACTGCCGGGCGGGATTGGTGGGCCGCATGTGGCCTCGGGCCGTAGTTTTCCCACCCCGGCTGTACAGTGTTGGAATTGTTCAAGTCAGAATAAAGTTCTAAAGGAGCGTCAGATTCTGCAGGGACACTATTGTGCTATTGACTGGATTGTGTGGCCCTACTACGAAATTGAATTTCTTGAAATTTAAAAGTTGAAATTCTTAGAAAGCAACTGGCGGGCGGGATTGGTGGGCCGCATGCGGCCTCGGGCCGTAGTTTTCCCACCCCGGCTGTACGATGTTGGAATTGTTCAAGTCAGAATAAAGTTCTAAAGGAGCGTCAGATTCTGCAGGGACACTATTGTGCTATTGACTGGATTGTGTGGCCCTACTACGAAATTGAATTTCTTGAAATTTAAAAGTTGAAATTCTTAGAAAGCAACTGGCGGGCGGGATTGGTGGGCCGCATGCGGCCTCGGGCCGTAGTTTTCCCACCCCGGCTGTACGATGTTGGAATTGTTCAAGTCAGAATAAAGTTCTAAAGGAGCGTTAGATTCTGCAGGGACAACTATTGTGCTATTGACTCGATTGTGTGGCCCTATTACGAAATAGAATTTCTTGAAATTTAAAAGGTGAAATTCTTAGAAAGCAACTGGCGGGCAGGATTGGTGGGCCGCATGTGGCCTCGGGCCGTAGTTTTCCCACCCCGGCTGTACGATGTTGGAATTGTTCAGGTCAGAATAAAGTTCTAAAGGAGCGTCAGATTCTGCCGTGACACTATTGTACCTCTGTCAACATAACAGAAACAGGGTGGCGCAATTCAGTAGGATTTTTGTCGTTTTTTGTCCAAATTCTGCTCTACTTGACCACAACCAGCAGAGGCGCTGTTGATTTAGTCTCAACTAGTACTTTTTTTGGTCTGAAGAACTTTGGCTGTGTCTTTCAGTGCTTCAGTTTTCATGACACGTTATTAATTAGCACATCTGTTAACAGTCAAAGTCATACGTCGTCCATCTTCAACGTGCTGCAATCATCTCCTTGGCAGCACACAACCAAACAAGCAATATGCTAGCCAATAACACCACTCCTCCATTCTTAAATTGTTAAGGTAACCCCCCCTTCCTTGCCCTTGAACATGACCCTGTAGTACCCCCATTTCTAAATATTGTTAAGGGGTAGATGTTGGTCTAGTGGTTTTCTTATTGACTCGGCGTTTGCGGTTTGGCTCTAAAAGTGATTACAAAATGTGTTTGAGATTGATGACTCCTTTTACAGTCAGGAGTTGCTTCATGTGGATTAATAACTCGGTGATTACGCCGACTGGTTTAGTTTGGGGAAATAGTCAAATGTTGTTATTGCGTAAATGGGTAAACTTACTTGACCGATGATTAGGATAGGGTCGTGTACTGTAAAAGCTTTTAGATCTGATGAAGACTGATGGATTTCGGGGGTTGGACTTTGTCCCTAGAGTGCTTTCTGTCGAGGTTTCACAAGTGGCGGCGTCTACTCACACTGATAAACAGCAGGGATTGGATCCAGACCCTGTTGGGGTCTCTTGGAGCCTTGGGGCTTGTAACCACACATACTGGGAATGTTAGTCATTTGTTTATTATTGGTCATATTTGCCCGCTCCTAATCCTTGACTGGATTAGGCTTCATGTGTTGTTCATTCCACCTTTTTCCAGCGTGCACCTTTTGACTTAGAGTTTTTATGGGTTTTTTTTTAACTTGTGAAAGCTTGTTAGAAATCACAAAAATTGACATGCTAACTAGTTGACCCATACATTAATTCCCTCACACATTTTAACAAGCAGATCCAGAAAAGGTCATTTTCTTAGATTGACTCTTAAACAAAGATGCTAAATATTTGGTGTTGCGCTACTACGAAATTTGATGTTTTGAAATTCAAAAGTTGAAATTCTTAGAAAGCAACTGGCGGGCCGGATTCAAATGCTTGGTGGGCCACACGTGGCCCCCGGGCCGTAGTTTGCCCACCCCTGCTGTATTGTGTAGTATAGTATATATATATATATATATATATATATATATATATATATATATATATATATATATATAGTAGTATAGTATATATAATTGTTCAAGTCAGAATAAAGGGGCGTCAGATTCTGCAGGGACACTATTGTGTTATTGACAATTTACTGCATTAGGCATCATGTGTTCTTCATTCCACCTCTTGATTTAGAGAGCTTTTATGTTTTTTAAAAACGTCTGAAAGCTTGTTAATAATCGCAAAAATTGACATGCTAATAATCACAAAAATTGACATGCTAACTATTTGACCCATACATTTTGCCCATTGTGAATTAAAACAACAGAAAACTGTTTTTCAAAACACCAGAAGTCTTCAAGGTAGGAACAGATTCTACCATACATGAATAAACACAGTGGAGTGTGTTATTTACAGTACAATAACAGGTCACTGTATGTTTCCTGTTTGATACTGTACTTTGTACTGTACTGTATTTGCTCAGTTTTCCCTCTGATAACCAACATTTACTTCTCTGCATCGGTAACATTAATTCCTTCAGCTCATTTTAACAAGCAGATCCACAAAAGGTCATTTTTTTAGATTGACTCTCAAACAAAGATACTAAATATTGGGTGTGGCCCTACTACGAAATTGAATTTCTTGAAATTTAAAAGTTGAAATACTTAGAAAGCAACTGGCGGGCTGGATTGAAACGCTTGGTGGGCCGCATGTGGCCTCTGGGCCATAGTTTTCCCACCCCTGCTGTACGGTGTTGGAATTGTTCAGGTCAGAATAAAGTTCTAAAGGAGCGTCAAATTCTGCAGGGACACTATTGTGCTATTGCCTGGATTGTGTGGCCCTACTACGAAATTGAATTTCTTGAAATTTAAAAGTTGAAATTCTTAGAAAGCAACTGGTGGGCGGGATCAGTGGGCCGCACGTGGCCTCGGGCCATAATTTTCCCACCCCTGCTGTACGGTGTTGGAATTGTTCAGGGCGGAATAAAGTTCTAAAGGAGCGTCAGATTCTGCAGGGAAACTATTGTGCTATTGACTGGATTGTGTGGCCCTACTACGAAATTTAATTTCTTAAAATTTAAAAGTTGAAATACTTAGAAAGCAACTGGCGGACGGGATTGGTGGGCCGCATGTGGCCTCGGGCCGTAGTTTTCTCACCCCTGCTGTACGGTGTAGGAATTGTTCAGGTTCTAAAGGAGCGTCAGATTCTGCAGGGACACTATTGTGCTATTGACTGGATTAGGCATCATGTGTTCTTCATTCGACCTTTTTCCAGCGTGCACCTCTTAATTTAGAGAGTTTTTATGTTCATCGATTTGCTCAGTTTTCCCTCTGATAACCAACATTTTCTTCTCTCCATTCTGTAACATTAATTCCTTCACGCATTTTAACAAGCAGATTCAGAAAAGGTCTTTTTTTTTTAGATTGACTCTTAAAGATACAAAGATACTAAATATTGGGTGTGGCCCTACCTTACGCAGTACAGCAAGACTTTTTTTCTGAGGGCTTTCCAGTCGAGTGTGATGGGGTGTAAGTGTCATGGGGTGGTACTTAATTGGCAGCTTTTGTGGTAAACGCAGATATGCTCCACTATGCATATCTTCCTCAATGGCCCGTTGCACGTTTTGCCTTTTTAAATTGTCCTTTAATTGGCTGCACAGTCACAGTCTCTTGCCTTAAAGTGTCCGCTGTGCTACCTGCATGCGGTCTGTTTGACTCAGAGGTTCCGGGACAAAGCCAGATGTTTTGTTTTCGTTCTTTGGTTCTTTTTATAGATTTTATATCTTCATGATTCTTACATCTTCATACATGTTGACATGTATGACCCCTCAAATCTGACCTCTAGAGGACCCTGACTGGTTTGTCGGCTAGATCTAGGGATGACTTCTCCCCGTGCACCATCCACTTCCACAACCAGGCTGCATCAGCAGTCCTGAAAGACCCCAGCAGCACTCTGATCCCACCATGGGGTGTATGACTGTGGCTCTTGCTGCACTCCACGTTAATCCCCTTCCCTTTTAACCACAATGGGAAACATGTGCTTACTCTGTGTAGGGTACAGGCCCACCATGGGAGAGGCTGTTTACCTTGACTCCAAAACTAACATTTCACAGCTCCCGTGGGCACGGCTGCTTGCTACTCTCTCTCTGCTGCTTTCAAATAAAAATGGCCGACAATCAATTGGCGTCATTTTGGTGCAGACAAGATAATAACCCTCCTCTGTTGTTGCACAATATAACTGTCTCTTCACTTGTCAGCCTGTAAAATTTGACACTTTTTTTTCCCAGGAAAAAGCATGGAAGGCAGTCTAATTTGTCCTTTGAATGAGCTGCTTGCTGTAATTTTATTACCCTCTTGAATTTCCCTTCCAAACTGAACTTTGGACCCCCCCTCCGACACTGATGATTGTGCATATCTTGCTTCTTGGTAAGAGAATGACAAACAACGAGCTTGCATTCTAAACCGACATAAGCCGCCCTTTTGGAATTTGAATTAGAAGTTCATGGCTTTGTCCTGAAATGCTGGTCTTTCTGTGTTAAGGAACGCGTAGCCCTCGGGCAGGAAATACACTCCAGATGAAGATACTACACTGTGCTTTATTTGACCCTTGTGTTGTGTGCATGTTAACCCTTTATCTGGCTAGGAAGGGGGGGGGGGGGTCAAAATGGACCTTGAATGCCTTACTTTGAACCAAGCACAGTCGTCCCTCGTTATGTCACAATAATTAATTCATAAATGATTGCTTGGTTGACTATGGCCTAGTATTTGTAAAACAATATTGAAAGACAAGTTATATGTAGTGTTGTGATCACTAGGCATCAGTAATATTATGAGACATGACATTAGATTGCATGACCTTTCACCTTGCATGGAGACTGACTACTAAAACAGCAGAGCCCAGCCGACATACCATGGCTGAGACAGACACGCCATGGCTGAGACGGACATAACACAGCTGAGACGGACATAGCACAGCTGAGACGGACATGCCATGCCATGGCTTAGATGGACATGCCATGGCTGAGACGGACATAACACAGCTGAGACGGACATAACACAGCTGAGACGGACATGCCATGCCATGGCTTAGATGGACATGCCATGGCTGAGACGGACATAACACAGCTAAGACAGACATGCCATGGCTGAGACGGACATGCCATGGCTAGACGGATGTGCCATGGCTGACACGGACATAACACGGCTCAGTCAGACATGCCATGGCTGAGACGGACATGCCATGGCTGAGACGGACATGCCACGGCTGAGACGGACATGCCACGGCTGAGACGGACATGCCACGGCTGAGACGGACATGCCACGGCTGAGACGGACATGCCACGGCTGAGACGGACATGCCACGGCTGAGACGGACATGCCATGGCTGAAACGGGCATGCCATGCCATGGCTGAGATGGACATGCAATGGCTGAGACGGACATAACACGGCTGAAACGGACATGCCATGGCTTAGACGGACATGCCACGGCTTAGACGGACATGCCACGGCTGAGATGGACATAACACGGCTGAGACGGACATAACACGGCTGAGACGGACATAAGACGGCTGAGACGGACATGCCATGGCTGAGACGGACATGCCATGGCTGAGACGGACATGCCATGGCTGAGACGGACATGCCATGGTTGAGACGGACATGCCATGGCTGAGACGGACATGCCATGGTTGAGACGGACATGCCATGGCTTAGATGAACATGCCATGGCTGAGACGGACATGCCATGCCATGCCATGGCTTAGATGGACATAACACAGCTGAGACGGACATGACATGACTGAGACAAACATGTCATGGCTGAGACGGACATGCCATGGCTTAGACAGACATACCACAACATTTTTTCCTCATGTTGCTGGAACTTCAAACAGTTTGTGTTTGGAGGTTCTACTGTACTTCTTGTAAGTCCTTGAATGCCTCTGTAGTTACAGTACATGACACAGGCTACCTCACTATTATCCCTGCAATGGAATCTTTTTATTCCAATGATAAAACCCTACTAAGACTTGAGACCACAGGAACTATAGAGGGTACCACATGTGGAGGTCTTACCTGAAACGCAGGTGACCGATTGTTAGCCGCATTCCGCTGGCAGCATCGGACTGAACCATATCCTGGCCTTTGCAGGTGTGGCAGGTGATCTGAGGGTTGAGAGAGCTCTTCCTGTTGTAACTAGAACCACGACCAGCTTTACCCCCCCCCACCCCCCGTCTCCCCTCCACTCTTTCCTGTCCTTTTATCCATGGCATCCATGGCAGTCTTAACTAGGGCGCCGTCCTGCTGTTTCCTCGCCAGTCGCCATTGCCGGTCATCTCAGGTGTCATTGTGAAGATAGACTGATCGTACCCCCCCCCCCAGTTGAACTTGAGTTGAGCTTTGCTGACGCTTCACTGTAAAGGAAAAAAACACTAAGGGCAAACGTTACCACACGGCGTGTGTGTAGGATTTTCTTCATTACGATGAACGCAAAGACCGCAGTGATTGTTTTTTTAAATTGATAAATAAGTACTTGACTTCTTTCAACGTTTGCTTGTTGATTAGCCCTGATGGATACATTGATGTTGTTGAATGGCTTTCTGATTAGAAGCATGGAACCTCATTTAAGTCTGGTCGGGAAAGACTTCTTCCGTACTTCCTCCGGTAGTCTGGCTTTGATTAAGTCCAAGTTTTTACAGTTCAACGCAGATTGAACGACATAAAACGTAATTGCATATGGACGTTCAGGTAGGCAATGAGTTGTTAGATCCAATACCCAATTTGTATCAAAAGTACAGTGTATAGTCCTGTATGTACAGCATATTAATACTGAGATGTGTATATCTTAATAGACGAGAGGAGTAACCCTAAGGGGTAAGAAATGGATCCAGTAAGCCTGTTTTTGACAACCAAAAACCAGGACACTCAACCCATCAATGAGAAACTCAAAGATGCTGTATAATTCCAATATGTTCTATAAGTATTCTATGCATAGAAATACATTCATTCATTCATTTTCTGCCGCTTATCCAGAAAAGGTCGTTTTTTTAGATCGACTCTTAAACAAAGATACTAAATATTGGGTGTGGCCCTACTACAAAATTGAATTTTTTGAAATTTAAAAGTTGAAATACTTAGAAAGCAACTGGCATAGTTTTCCCACCCCTGCTGTACGGTGTTGGAATTGTTCAGGTCAGAATAAAGGTCTAAAGGAGCGTCAGATTCTGCAGGGACACTATTGTGATATTGACTCTTGACTGGATTAGGCTTCATGGGTGTACATGTGTGACAGGCTTCATCAATGATAAACTGATGAAGCAAAAATTTGCTTCTTCCTACTCCTTTTGAATTATATTTTTGTAATTATATCATTATAGGCCACAGGTCAATAATAAATATAAATATTTAGACTGTATTCTCATAATTATATAGATTTTTTTGCAATTTAACCTTTTATTATTATAGTTTGCGAAACGGCCCCCGGACCGCACTTTGGGCACCACAGGGCTAGTCACTTCCCATGTCTCTATTCCAAGTGCCTTCTCCCATCTCAACAAATTGCGTCGTTTGCCTCGTAACGACTTGTGAGGTCTGCACGCTAACCACTCGACCGCCGTGCAGCCCCATAGAAATACATAGAAACACAAATTCCGAAGGAAGAACGTTCAAAACCAGAACCCCGAAGGAACCTAAGATCAAATGCAAGTTTTTGTACACAACCAATACTTTAGGGGAAAATGTGCCCTTTGAAACCTGAACTCCCATTGTGCGTGGCATTCCCAGTAACTCCAATGTTTTGCTTTTTCTTTGGCCTTGTTGCGGCACCCCCACCCCCGCAACCTCTTAAGTCACATGCAACAGATTTTCCTAATACCGGTCAAGTTAATGCCACAACGAAAAAAAGAATGAAACTCAGGACATTTTCATTGCTTTTTTATAGAAAACCCAAAAACAAAACAGGACAACCATGACAATGTGGTATAAAATAGGATGTTTGGTCACAACAGAAGAACCATGACATATCTCCAAGACAATTTCCTGGGAAAACAAAATGTGGTTTAAAAAAAAATATATCAATTTGGATACTGGAGTGGACTGTGCCATTAATACCATAGTTGTCATAACTGTCATTTTGAACCCTCATGTCAAGACACAGGACTTTCCCCCAACACTGCAAACTACAATCACAATAACAAACAAGTCATACCTCTCACGGTGTCAATCGAGATTGTACTGTAGTCGTAACCTGAATAGAAGAATTATTCGTTCATCTATCTATCTTTTGCATTCCTGCCAAAACATGCCGCTGCAAGTGCCTCATTCCTTTGCCGAGCTCTGCTATGAAAGCACGGACCTCTGTGATTATGTTTGACAAAGAAAATGATTCACTTTGACTATGCTTTATAACAGCATATTGCTGGCTATTTCTTATGAGTATTCTACCGATGCTTATAGTTTAGATGAAATAAGAAGGCAAAAAAAAAAAAAAAAAAGTGTGTTTGGACCTGCAGACCTCAGCTTGAAGATGTAATCTGATTTGCAGAAAGAAACGCCTCGTTTCACATGACTGGTTTAAAGGGACCACTGGCGCAAGGTTGTGCCAGTGTCCCTGACTGGTTTTTGTGCCTTTTGTGTGTGTCGGTGTGTGTATACAGCGGCCACTTACTTTGTGTGTTTGACAGATATTGTGCAGTTTGAAACTTTTAAATGAGCTTCATGTAGGAAAAGTCTCTAATTGAGAGGCAATTAGGCATCTGGAAAAAGGTTCAGAGGGGTTTGTTTGCAAGTCCCTGTTTACACATCTCCTAAAGTGGCAGCTTTATTGTGAGCTAATGGACCATCAGAAATCATATCAAATAATTGAAATCATCCCTAAAGCCTCAGTTGTCTTTACGGTGCTACTTGGAATAAATCCCCTCGGATTCGTCATGTTTTTTTTTTTCCAACATTATCAGCTAGATGTGGTCCACCATGTGATTTTCATTGAAGTCGATAAAGTGACTGACATATGTTAGTTGTGGAAAAGAGGATGCCCCATGCCATGGCATGTTTGTCTCAGCCGTGGCATGTGCGTCTCAGCCATGGCATGTGTGTCTTAGCCATGGCATGTCCATCTCAGCCGTGTTATGTCCATCTCAGCCGTGTTATGTCCGTCTCAGCCATGGCATGTCTGTCTCAGCCATGGCATGTCCGTGTCAGCCGTGTTATGTCCGTGTCGGCCGTGTTATGTCCGTCTCAGCCGTGTTATGTCTGTCTCAGCCATGGCATGTCCGTCACTGCCATGGCATGTCCGTCACTGCCATGGCATGTCAATCTCGACATGGCATGTCCGTCTCAGCCATAACATGTCCATCTCAGACATGGCATGTCCGTCTCAGGCATGGCATGTCTGTCTCAACCATGGCATGTCCGTCTCAACCGTCGCAGCCATGGCATGTTTGTCTCAACCATGGCATGTCCGTCTCAACCGTCGCAGCCATGGCATGTTTGTCTCAGCCATGGCATGTCCGTCTCAGACATGGCATGTCCGTCTCAACCATGGCAGCCATGGCATGTCCGTCTCAGCCGTGTTATGTCCGTCTCAGCCGTGTTATGTCCGTCTCAGCCATGGCATGTTTGTCCCAGCCATGACATGTCCGTCTCAGCCATGGCATGTCCGTCTCAGCCATGGCATGTCCGTCTCAGCCATGGCATGTCCGTCTCAGCCATGGCATGTCCATTTAAACCATGGCATGGCACGCCCGTCTCAGCCATGGCATGTCCGTCTCAGCCATGGCATGTCCATTTAAACCATGGCATGGCACGCCCGTCTCAGCCATGGCATGTCCGTCTCAGCCATGGCATGTCTGTCTCAGCCATGGCATGTCCGTCACTGCCATGGCATGTCCGTCACTGCCATGGCATGTCCGTCACTGCCATGGCATGTCAATCTCGACATGGCATGTCCGTCTCAGCCATAACATGTCCATCTTAGACATGGCATGTCCGTCTCAGCCATAACATGTCCATCTCAGACATGGCATGTCCGTCTCAGGCATGGCATGTCTGTCTCAACCATGGCATGTCCGTCTCAACCGTCGCAGCCATGGCATGTTTGTCTCAACCATGGCATGTCCGTCTCAACCGTCGCAGCCATGGCATGTTTGTCTCAGCCATGGCATGTTTGTCTCAGCCATGGCATGTTTGTCTCAGCCATGGCATGTCCGTCTCAGACATGGCATGTCCATCTCAGCCATGGCATGTCCATCTCAGCCATGGCATGTCCGTCTCAACCATGGCAGCCATGGCATGTCCGTCTCAGCCGTGTTATGTCCGTCTCAGCCGTGTTATGTCCATCTCAGCCATGGCATGTTTGTCCCAGCCATGACATGTCCTTCTCAGCCATGGCATGTCCGTCTCAGCCATGGCATGTCCGTCTCAGCCATGGCATGTCCATTTAAACCATGGCATGGCACGCCCGTCTCAGCCATGGCATGTCCGTCTCAACCATGGCATGTCCGTCTCAACCGTCTCAGCCATGTGACTGACATATGTTAGCTGTGGAAAAGAGGATGCCCCATGAGGAGGCATTTGTATGTTTATTTACTCCTGAGAGTGTCCAGCGTCATAGTTGATCATACCCGCCTTGTGTAGAGAGCTTATACACGAGACGATGAAGCGGGCAGGAGGCTCCGATCCCATCAGGCGTGTCAGCAGGGGCGTTTTTTTCATAAGGAACTAATCTCACCACACAAAGGGGCGTCCGATATTAGAAAAAGAGCCCCTACCCTCCAGCTAATCAAGACCCGAGCAGCCCTCGGCCGGGCTTTGCCAGGCCTCTTAAGCATTACCTCATCTGGAGGCTTAGCCTAGCCACATGCAGTTCCAGTCTCCTGCTGTTCCACATGATAACTCACTTACCTCATGATCAGCGGGGGGGATACGAAAGAGGATAGAAGAGAAATGGGCGCTGTGTCAGGTGAAGGTATTTTTAAAGGGATGGGAAAAGATCATGAGGTTGTGTCCGCTGTTTCTGGTGCGATGTTATTGCCACTCGGAAACCGTGCATTTGTTCCCAAGGAAACAAGGGCCTCAAAATGAATGAATGTCTGAGCTGACTTTGGTCCAACACTCATAGTTTTGGTCTTAAACATGTCCGCATAGAGAAACCTGCAACTTCTCAATCCAGTACTGACTTGTACCTGTTGACCTTTACTTATAGCAGCACATTTAGCATAGCTACAAAGGACTCAAACGAGTCAACATTTTAGGTACAGCCAACCTCCGACTTGAAACCTTAGCTTCACATTCAGGATTGAGGTGATCTACTGTATGTCACTCATCAACGCCGGACTTTTGCAATGGTCCGTGAAGATACCAGGGAGAGTATGAGCCATGTGGTTAGCATAACGCCGCATTCGGCTGAAAAACACAGCAACAGGTTGGAAGGCTGGAGGGTCCAGAATTAAAGATTACATTACCAGACCATCAGACCATCCATTTGTGACACTACATACTTCTAAATCCTAGACAGTCACAGTCGGGCAATGAAGAGTCTCCAGTTAGACTACCGGGCATGTTGGTTGTGGGAATGTTGGACGAAACCAATATCTACTGACTGTGAGACAAACCTACTAAGCATTATGTAGTGTTGGCATGTCGGTCTCAGCCATGGCATGTCTGTCTAAGCCATGGCATGTCTGTCTAAGCCATGGCATGTCCGTCTCAACCGTCTCAGCCATGGCATGTCAGTCTCAGCCATGGCATGTCCGTCTCAACCGTCTCAGCCATGGCATGTCCGTCTCAGCCATGGCATGTCCGTCTCAGCCATGGCATGTCCGTCTCAGCCATGGCATGTCCGTCTCAGCCATGTCATGTCCGTCTCAGCCATGTCATGTCCGTCTCAGCCATGGCATGTCCGTCTCAGCCATGGCATGTCCGTCTCAGCCATGGCATGTCCGTCTCAGCCATGGCATGTCCGTCTCAGCCATGGCATGTCCGTCTCAGCCATGGCATGTCGGACTCAGCCATGGCATGTCGGACTCAGCCCTGTGATGTCCGTCTCAGCCATGGCATGTCCGTCTCAGCCATGGCATGTCGGACTCAGCCATGGCATGTCCGTCTCAGCCATGGCATGTCCGTCTCAGCCATGGCATGTCCGTCTCAGCCATGGCATGTCCGTCTCAGCCATGTCATGTCCGTCTCAGCCATGGCATGTCCGTCTCAGCCATGGCATGTCCGTCTCAGCCATGGCATGTCGGACTCAGCCATGGCATGTCGGACTCAGCCCTGTGATGTCCGTCTCAGCCATGGCATGTCTGTCTCAGCCATGGCATGTCCGTCTCAGCCATGGCGTATTCGTCTAAGCCATGGCATGTTCTTCTCAGCCTTTGTATGTCAGCTGGGCTCTGCTGTTTTAGTAGCCAGTCTCCATGCAAGGTGAAAGGTCATGCCATGTCTCATAACATTACTGATGCCTAGTGACCATAACACTACATATGAGGCATTGTTGGACTCAACTTTTTGAATAACATCCTTTCTTTTTTTCTTTTTTTTCAGATGATATCAGGTGAGCACGCTGGTAACCAGATCTCTTGGAGTTCCCCAGGTAATTAGGATCTGTAATCTTTCCGTGTAATATGCCGCATGATCCCATGTCGTCTTCTTATATAAACTGACCTTTGACACAACGACCCAAGTATGCTGCGCTCGCTGATCAAACAGATTGCAGCAGAAGTCTGTCTCAGTAGGATGCTATGAAAGTCAAGTCATGACAGCGCCGTAAAGAATGCGGCGGCACAGAGATATCGCTTCAAACGCTCTCATCCTGCCAGTGGAACCTGAATGAAGATATGCCAAGATAGCCCACCGCAGCGTCGGTGACCTTCAAAGCACCCCGATGATGGACTTACGCAGGGCTGCCAGCGGGCTCAATGAAGGCCACTGTAGACCAATAAGGGTAGACGTGGATGCTCGACCTCAATGTGAGTCTCTGTGTGTAAATGAAGGAGAACCATGTTCCTGTGAGAGCATGGCAGCGTGCCCGCAAACAAGTACAGGAGATGGGCTGATGAGGAAGGGTGATAGGGGCCGGCCCCAGGCATCCGTGGGCATGCTGGGGCTGGGAGGCAGGTTGAGACCTGGATCTGAACTGGATCTGCTCCAAACTCTGAGGCATCACAGAAGGGAAAAACCGAATGGAAAGATGAAGGACGGATGTTAATTGAAAGGTAAACCTGAAAGACAATTAACCAGACGAGTAGCTTTGGAATGGTGCAAAGTCCATGCAGAGAAGCGATCCAAACTTCGGACTAGACTCCATCCCAGATGTTGGTGGAACGTGACTCCTCACAAGTACACTGTAAACCCGAATGAGTTAGCAGAACTCAAAAAAAGTCATTCATTCATTCATTTTCTACCGCTTTTTCCTCACGAGGGTCGCAAGTGAGGCAGTCAATTTTGAGTTCATAAACTCAAACGTTTGAGTATATCAGAGCTTTAATATTTGGAGTTGATATTAGATATACTTTTTTTAATTTTGAGGTAAACGAGAAATAGCTTTCTTTTTTGCATTCTCTCTCCCATGCATTCTCCATTCTTTAGTTTTTATTCTCATTTCAACTCTTTCCATAGGATGAAGGTTTGCATGTGTAACCTACATAGTACAAATCTGATGCAATGGATTTATTCTTAGTTGATTCTTTGTTTGATTTATTCATGTTTAATTGATTTTTTTAATGAATTTTTTACTTTGAATTATTTTATTATTATTATTATTATTTATTAATATTATTATTTACTTATAAATACTTATTATTTATTTTTGTATTTTTATTTTGTATTTTTATTTATTTTTTTATTTTTATTTATGATTATGATGATGATCATGATGATTATTATTATTATTATTTTAAGTAGGTTACACAAATCTGCAAAAAGTTCACATTAATCAAAAATTACAAGTTAAATAAACAGAAAAGACAGATAATGCAAGTGGCAATCAACATTTATAAGTAGAACTTTTAAGAAAATTTTAAGTTAACTATACTTATACTAATTAATTATTTTGAGCATTCTGATTTACAGTGTCTTAAGTTGTATGCACTTAAAAACATAGTTTATGTTTTTAAGTTAATCTTACTTAATATAGCCATAGTTCAATTTAGTCAAAACATATTAGTTAAAAGTACTAAAAACATGTTAAATAAACTCGACATAAGTAAGTTATTAGAACTTTTTAAGAACTTTGAGTATGCATAACCTAATTTATTTAAGTACTTTGAACATTCGGGTTTACAGTGTAGATACTTTTTTACTTTTTAATTAACTACTAGTTAATTATTTTAAGTAGGTTACACAAATCTGCAAAAAGTTCACATTAATCAAAAATGACAAGTTAAATAAACAGAAAAGACAGATAATGCAACTGGCAATCAACATTTATAAGTAGAACTTTTAAGAAAATTTTAAGTTAACTATACTTATACCAATTAATTATTTTGAGCAATCGGATTTACAGTATCTTAAGTTGTATGTAAACTATGTTTTTAAGTTAATCTTACTTAATATAGCTATAGTTCAATTTAATCAAAACATATTAGTTAAAAGTACTCAAAATGGAACAACATGTTAAATGAACTCGACATAAGTAGGTTATTAAAACTTTTTTAAGAACTTTGAGTATGCATAACTTCATCGGGTTTACAGTGTAGAGGCAAGAAGATGAGCAATGTTGATGGATGTCTACCTAATCTGACACAGTCCCCCCCCCAGGCTAGAGAGGATGTTCCCGCCACTTTACTGCCATGACAACAACAATATTGAACTCGCATAATGTCATTTTTTTTTGGGGGGGGGGGGCACCACCTACTTGCATGACCTCATCTCCTAATGTTTCGATAAACAAACATTTTGGAGTGTCGGGCGTCGAGAGTCAAGACCTGCTGAATCATGAAAGTTGGGATTGGTTGCTGAAGACAGACCAGTATGCATACCAGGAAAATACAACGTGCCCTTGAGCAAGGCACTGAATTCTGAACACTGAAGCAACTGTTCAGCTCGAGATCGGTCCCTCCGGAAGTCGCTGGAAAGAGACCAGTTTTCATGTCAAGAACTGCTGAGGTTCTCTTAAGCACGGCATTGAACTCACAACTGTGCTGGGTCATGATACAGCTTATCCAGAAATCATTTCGTCTGCGTTTGAAAGAGAATACCAGTCGACAATTATTATCCATCCAATGCTGTCGAGATCCTCTTGAGCAAGGCACCCTACCCCCAATGCTTCATTTATTTTGCTCGACCTGGATTTTTACCTCTGAGTTTTCGGATAATTTACCCTTGGAGGTTAGTCACGGCTGCTTCAAAGTTTTCAGAGAATTCCCTTCGGAGAGATTGTAAGGGAGACCTTGAGCAAGGCACTGAATACTGAAGCAACTGTTCAGAATTTTGAGAGGTCATCTGGAGGTCGGTCCTTCCACTTTGCTCGGGGGGGTGCCGACTTGCTTCAAGATACTGAAAAACAAACATTATTTATGGGAGCGGAAAGTCGCTTCAAGACCCCACTGGGGATGAAAATTAGGAAAATTGGGAAGTTGCTGGAAAGAGACCAGTTTTCATGTCAAGAACTGCTGAGGTTCTCTTAAGCACGGCATTGAACTCACAACTGTGCTGGGTCATGATACAGCTTATCCAAAAATCCTATCATCTGCGTTTGATAGATCCAATGCTGTCAAGATCCTCTGGAGCAAGGCACCCTACCCTTAATGCTTTATTTATTTTGCTCGATCTCCCGAGTTTTCGGATAATTTACCCTTGGAAGTCAGTCATGGCTGCTTCAGAGTTTTCAGAGAATTCCCTTCAGAGAGATTATAAGGGAGACCTTGAGCAAGGCTTTGAACCATCAACTGTTCTAGATCCCAATACACTCACTGGTCCTGATTGATTTCTCAAACGTTTCAGAAATTCAGTCTCTGGGATCAGTAAAAGTAGAATCCATCCAAGACAACCAAGTCGGGAATGGCAGGTCATCCAGAAACTGGAAAGTTGGTGGTTCAATCCTGGCCTCCATCCAGCCACTGCTGTTGTGTCCTTGGGCAAGACACTTCACCAACCTGTTGTTCGGGGTGTGAATCTCAGCACTGAGGACGATTCGATACACATCTCGATGCACTGCCAGCGATACGATATTTTACCGATACGCTGAATTTTCTGCCGGTACGATGCCTACGATTCCCCGTTTTCACGATACGATACGATAATCATTTAGTTTAAATGACGTTAATTCACAGCTTCTGTCCATATTCAATACAAAACACGAAATAATGATGGTGCGTTCATTGCGCCTGGGGAACAGCATATAGGGTGAAGTTGAACATTAATAAAATAGCGCTTGCATCGGATTTTACCGATACCCACAAACGCATCGCAGTGAATCTAGATTTCACCCGTCAATTGCATCCATAACCATTGAATGAGTCAATGCACTCAAATTGTGCATCGATTAATATCGATTAATATTGATTAATATCGATTATTTCCCACACCCTTAGTGTATATGAATGGTTGCTGCTGGTTGAAGAAGTTTCCATCAGTGTACCCCATAGCAGCTGTGGCTACAGATGTAGATTACCATCACCAGTTTGTGACTGATGAATGAATAATGGATTCAAGCCCCTTGAATATCTCAATAATTAAACTCTAATCCATACTCGACTTGCACTTAAGGAAGACCTTGAGCAAGGCACTGAATTCTGAACACTGAAGCAACTGTTCCGAATTTTTAGAGGTCATCTGGAGGTCGGTCCGTCCACTTTGCGGGGGCGGGGGGGGTGCCAACTTCAAGATACTGAAAAACAAACATTATTTATGGGAGCGGAAAGTCGCTTCAAGACCCCACTAGGGATGAAAATGAGGAAAGTTGGGAAGTTGCTGGAAAGAGACCAGTTTCCATGTCAAGAACTGCTGATCCCTCAACGGTTCTGAGCTGCGGTACACTTTGCTCGGCCTAAATGTTACATTACCGTTTAGGAGATGCTACAGGGATTAGCAAAACTTTATCCCTGGATATTTTGTACCATTGATGTTGTCCAGTGCTATAGGAGATAGGCTAACTATAGGCTAACAAACTGCTATGGGGTACACTGATGGAAACCGATTCTCCGATCACCAGCAGCAACCATTCATATACACAAAGGGTGTGGAAAATAATCGATATTAATTGATATTAATCGATATTAATCGATGAGCAATGCGAGTGCATCGGCTCATTCAATGGTTATGGATGCAATTGACAGGTGAAATCTAGATTCACCGCGATGCGTTTGTGGGTATCGGTAAAATCCGATGCAAGCGCCGTTTTATTAATGTTCAACTTCACCCCATATGCTGTTCCCCAGGTGCAATGAACGCACCATCATTATTTCGTGTTTTGTATTGAATACGGACAGAAGCTGTGAATTAACGTCATTTGAACTAAATGATTATCGCATCGTATCGTATCGTGAAAACGGGGAATCGTATGGCATCGTACCGCCAGAAAATTCGTATATCGTATATCGTATCGCTGGCAGTGCAACAAGATGTGTATCGTCCTCAGTGCTGAGATTCACACCCCAAACAACAGGTTGGTGAAGTGTCTTGCCCAAGGACACAACAGCAGTGGATGAGTAGAGGCCAGGATTGAACCACTGAGTTTCTGGATGACCTGCCATTCCCGACTTGGTTGTCTTGGATGGATTCTACTTTTACTGATCCCAGAGACTGAATTTCTGAAACGTTTGAGGAATCAATCAGAACCAGCGAGTGTATTATGACCTAGAACAGTTGACGGTTCAAAGCCTTGCTCAAGGTTTCCCTTATAATCTCTCCGAAGGGAATTCTCTGAAAACTCTGAAGCAGCCATGACTAACTTCCAAGGGTAAACTATCCAAAAACTCGGAGGTCGAACAAAATAAATGAAGCCTTGAGGGTTGGGTGCCTTGCCTAAGAGGATCTTGACAGCATTGGATGGATAGTGATTGTGGATACTGATTGTCAACTGGTATTCTCTATCAAACGCAGATGATAGGATTTTTGGATAAGCTGTATCATGACGCAGCACAGTGGGATGCAAGCGCCGTTTTATTAATGTTCAACTTCACCCCATATGCCGTTCCCCAGGCGCAATGAACGCACCATCATTATTTCGTGTTTTGTCTTGAATACGGACAGAAGCTGTGAATTAAAGCCTCACAGACTAAATTCAGGATTCATGATGGGAAGCAACATGGAGGCTTTCAGTTCATTTTCTGGAATCCGGTTGCGTCATCACGATGGGGCCAGTGATTTGTATGCAGTTTGATCGAATAAGATCTATTTGGCTTGATGAATAAAAATAAATTAAAATTAGCGTATGGATGCAATTTGTACGTCTTTAAAACGTCCAACTTCAGTGTTCATGTATGTGGAAGTATTTTTCAATCATTAGTTTTGTGTATTATGTTTCTAGGAACAGGCTAAATCCTGGTTTTTGGATTGTGCCGACGTGCACGACCGTCCGCAGATGTTTTTATCCTGGCAAGACGTCAGACAGCATGTGCTACATCACTGACAATTTCGCCGTCAAGATCCAGCGTCAGCTACTTTTGGACGAGGGGGAGAGAGAGAAGATTTGACATAAACCCAACAGGAACGGTGCAGAGGATTCGATTTCGCGGACATTATGAGATAGATCAGTCAAGTCCTGTCTGGAAGCTGGAAAAGCGAAGCCGAGTTGGGTGAATGCGCTGTAAGCGTACCTTCGTTAACCACAACGGATGGACATATTGTTTGACTTATTCTACACTGAGCTTGGATTAATATTTTCCCGTGCGGACATCTGCTTTTCATAGCTCAAACGCCGTCCATGTCACATCTACTGTGTTATCCGGGATACATCAACAAGCGCTGGAACTGCAAAAGGAAAATAATCAGAAGTTAATCCGAGCCAGTATTTAGACCGCTTTGACTGGTCAAGACCAAAAAAAAAAAAACGTCACATGCTTTGAATTTTCATTGCCAATTAATCTGAACTCAATCCCTTGGTTTAGTGCAGTTGAAACAAAATGAATAAACTGTCATCTGATGTTCAATGGAGTCATAAATGTTGAGGTTAGGATGTGGATTTAAATGCCACTCAGCTACTAAGAAAACTTTATGTTCCCAATTATGGCCTGGGGTTGTCTGGGAGACATGATATTTTGCACTTATTATTGTCTTTGTAACATTATTGCTGTGTATTTATTTATATATGTATTCAATTTTTGCTGTAATTAAAAATAATCATATTATGTGTTGACCTTTTTGCTTGTCTGCTTGTATTTAAAAACATCTAATGTTACATTTCTTTACCTCAAACAAATATAATATATTAAGAATATCACTGAACCAATAATTGTAAATAAATAATGTGGAATAACACCACTGGTTCTAGTGTGAAAAATATTGTTTTTTTTATTACATTTTCAGTTTACCATCATAAATGTCATTAAACCAGTACAGTCGTCCCATGGTTCCCATAGACCTGACCATGAAAAGTGAAAAGCCACGTTTACATGGACCCAAATATTCCAATTCCATTCGGGTTATTTGCTGAAACTGAAAGAATTTAACTTTTGTATACACCTCATTCCGAAAGTGCCAATCCGAATGAATATATAATCGGATTCACAGGGGTGGAATATTCCTTTCCCCAATCCGATTGAGGTATCTTGTAACTGCTCAGACGGAAAGTTGTCGTTGTGTTTTTTCTTCTTCTGTCCCTTATATACTTTATTCCGAAGTCTGTATAAATCTATATAAAACATATCCCAAGTTTAATTATAAAATATTAGCAAAATTGAATTTTGTCTTTGAAATTGTATCTTTTTTTATTTTTTATCTGTTTAAATTAATCCCGGGTGCGTTCTTCTATGACGTAACACACAGTTCGAGACGTTCTTCGGTTTTAAAAATGGAGGCCAGCAATTGGCACTGGACTGCTGCGAAAAGTTTGTTTTTAATCCAAACTAAATTTCAAAAATTAAATTAAATTAAATTAAATTAAATTAAATTAAATTAAAAAATTTGAGGAAGTCAGTATCACATGATGTTGATGTTTACGTTTTACTGCACATGCCCCGTTGACTATTCTGTTTTATTATAGCGGCATATGTAGACATGCGATTGGAATATTCCTTTCCATGTATACTGTGTTTTTGGAAAAGTCATTCAGAAAGATTCCATCCGGAAAGAGAAAAAAGTCCTCATGTAAGATTTCTTATTTACAAACCAAATATTTTTATAGTTTGTAGCTTCTACTTTTTCCCCATTATAGTAGACATAATAAGAGAAATAAGACATAATATACCGTATACTCAAACTAATAGCTAAGTGGTTTTCAGGATCAGGAAGCTGCTTTTTGTTTTCCGCTTTTCTTCGGGTTCCCAACATTCCTTTGACAAATCCTCCAAAGAGTTCATACGAGCAATCAAATTTGCCGATGACGAGGTCATTGGCGTGTGAAAAAACTCAAATGTTTTGGAAGTTGAGCCTCATGACATCTTAATGCCATCTCTACCCCCCCGCCCAAACATTAGCATGACCACAATGCACTTCCCTGCTACCCCCCCCCCCCACCCCCACCCCCGTTTTTGCTTTTTTTTCTCTCACACATACACACTGAAGGGGAAAAATATGACCTCTCTGCAGCGCTCAATTCACTGAACTTCTATAGTCCTGAATGGAGCGGCTCAACAAAAGGTGACATAATTTTCTCAGGGTTTGATTGGACCCCTACCCCCCCCCCCCCACTACACCCCCCACCCCCCCCACCCCATGCCATGGAATGACATCATGCGACCCAACCTCCCCCCTCAACCCACCCCACTCTCGCTGATGTTCTTGGATGCTGTGTTGCCAAGACAACAGTGCAAGGCCCAGGAAATGGGGCAGTACTTGGCAGTATATAAACAGCTCGCCAGCCCATAATGAGCTCGGGCGGACATTCCTTTGTCCTTCAAAGTAAGCAATCACGGACATGATGGAGTGAGACCAAATCAATTTGTGGGTAAAGTGCAGTGTCACTACTACTACACCATGTTGCCATAACTTTCTACTAAACATAATGCTAGGACCAAAACATTAAAACATAACATAAAACAATATAGTTGTTTATAACAATTAAACAATAACAATTATAACCATATTATATATATATATATGATAACCATTCCTGAATTTAAAAATATTCTCACCGTTTTAGCAAACACAAAGCTAGATGCTAATCTATGCTAGCGCATTAAACTAACCCAAATTAGCATAAATTGCTAAAACAGAGTAAAACTAGTGGCTTTATAATATTCATTCATTCATTTTCTACCACTTATCTAATAAATAACAAAACAATAAATACACACAAGCTTAAAGAGTAATATTAGCCTGATGCTAACGCTAACACAACAAGAGCATTGTCCTGGTTACTAAACTTCAAAATCAAGTAATTATCAATAATTCTACTCATACAAAGTGAAACTAGAGTATGCGTAACATAGTCGTAAAACACCACGTCCTAAAAATTAATTTGTGATAATTTTAAACTGTGAAATAAATGAAGGCTAATGCTAACGCTAAGACAACATAACAGGTATCCTAGCTTGGTCAGCCATAGCAAGTCATTATCTTCAATGATGCCATTTAAAGGTACAAATTAAATTAAATTAAATTAAATTAAATTAAATTAAATTAAATTAAATTAAATTAAATTAAATTAAATTAAATTAAAAATGTATATCACTGAACCAATAATCATCATAAATAACTGTATGACAAAAAATTGTCATATCACCTCGTACTTCGGTACGTGACAAAAAAAAAATATAAAATCAAACATAAAAAACATTAAAAAAAAATTTTTTTACTTAAATTATATTAGGAAAGCAGGATGTGAACAAATGTAACAGTAACTGAATGGTTACTAAAATAAAATAAAATACAATTTTAAAAGCAGGAAGTGAACAAATGTAACAGTTACTGATTGTAAAAGTACCAGATGGAGGGGTAGGATTTAATAAGCTTTGCTTCTTCCTACTCCTTTTGGACATGTGGAACTGTGAACTGATTATGTGATGCATTCAATTGTCATCTGATGCATGTTCAAATGAAATGAAACCATTACCATTGTTGATGCGTGTTGATGAACACGGACTAATAAACATAAATGTCGAAAGTATCACGTTGACAAAAATGGCAATATCCACTTGGAAATGTTTTTAATGGGGATAATTGGAAGTGAGCTCGACATGCAGCACGGAGCCAAACCTCAGTGCTTCCAAAAAAAAAAAAACCCTCCTTGAAGCCGACTCCAAATAAAACGGAGCCGCATCTGAGGGGAAAAATGACACAGCTAACCGCTCGCCTGGAGCGCGTCCAGCTGTCATGTTATGGACGTATATTACACAGTTGTATATACGCCGTGCCCGTATAAAATACCTCTCTTTCCCACACGCACTCCTCTCTTTATCTTCACCACTTCACCACTTGTGCCACTCACTTTCTGCGGCTTACAGTCCTTCTTTCTCGTTATGATGTGATTAATGGTGCCGGTTCCTCCTTTCTGGGGCCCGTGTGGGACAACATGCGTTTTTTGGGGCTTGGTTGAGTACCCGGGCTGGGTATCGGTTACCTCCGTAGGCAACCGCTGACCATGACGTGGATCTGCTCTGCTCTGGTGGGAATCTTTTTCACTCCACAGGCTTTCCACGGCTATTCCTCAACAGAGGTGATGAATTGGTGATGGATTTACCTTATTTCCTACGTCTCTAAATCTGTACAGTAATCCCTCGTTTATCACGGTTAATTGATTCCACACCTGACAGTGATAAGTGAATTTTTGTGTTTATTGTGAGTGTTTATTAAAAGTGACACATTTCACTGTATATATCACTATATTGACAGTTACTATGGTACCGATTATGTCATTGGATGGTCATATCACCTCGTATTTCGGTACATGACAAAAATAAAATAAAATAAAAAATAAAAAACATTTAAAAAAAATTTTTTAAACTTAAACTATATTAGGAAAGCAGGAAGTGAACAAATGTAACAGTTACTGAATGATTACTGAACGTCCGCCCAAACCCTAACCCATAAAATTAAATTAAATTAAATTAAATTAAATTAAATTAAAAAGCAGGAAGTGAACAAATGTAACAAATTTATATCACTGAACCAATAATCCTCATAACTAATTGTATGACGAAAAATTGTATGGTCATATCACCTCGTACTTCGGTACGTGACTAAAAATAAAATAAAAAATAAATACATAAAAAATAAAAAACATTTAAAAAATAACTTAAATTATATTAGGAAAGCAGGATGTGAACAAATGTAACAGTAACTGAATGGTTACTAAAGTAAAATAAAATAAAATAAAATTAGAAAGGCAGGAAGTGAACAAATGTAACAGGTACTGATTGTAAAAGTACCAGATGGAGGGGTAGGATTTAATAAGCTTTGCTTCTTCCTACTCCTTTTGGACATGTGGAACTGGGAACTGATTATGGGATGCATTCAATTGTCATCTGATGCATGTTCAAATGAAATAAAACCATTACCATGACCATTTCGGCAAGCATTCTAATATATAATATAATAATTCTACAAATTAAATTTTTGTCTGGGGCTGCCTGAGTGCTGCCCCGGCAATGGGGAGCTGTGGTTAATGGCGAGGAACCCTCCCTTGGGAGGGGGCTGGTTTTCCACCATGACGACAGGCCCAAGATGACCACTGATTTATTTCTTATTTATGTCAATGACGTGGAAATGTGTGATGATGCATTTTTGTGGGATGCATTTTGGGCCTGAGGGAGGAACTATATTAAAATAAACATCAGGGAGAGACCAATTTAGGTCAAAGACTTCCCATGTCACTGCTAGGGGGGTGAGGGGGGGTGACTATCAAGGTGACGTAGATCATGCAGTTGCATGGCGAAGCATCTCTCCATCTGGGCAAGCACCCTCTCCATCCCGCTCTTAATCCCCCATTGAGATGTGGAGGGGGTGACCGGGGATGACGATGATGGGGTGGGGGGGTTGGGGGGGCAGGCTAAAGGCTCCGCTGACGTCCATGGGAATGTGCGGATCCATTCAGCGGTAATTATCAGCATCAATGCCGAGAGGCAGTGTCAAGGCGTGGGGATTGGGGCAAGGGGGTGTGGGAGAGTTTTGAGAGGTGGGGAGGGTGGGGTAAAGGAAGGGGAGGGGGCGGTGTCGCAGCCCAAGACAAATATCACCACAGAACAGGAAAGGTGGAGACGAGCAAGAAGTCTACTGTCATTAAAGATGATATGAGCTTGACCTTGGGACGGGGTCATAGACTGCCGCTTCTGTGTCAGGCCTGGGGTGTGGGTCACATCGTGAAAAATTAAAGGTTTCCATTTGTAGATATGCTGAAAATATGTCAAGAAAAAAATGGATTTGCTTTGTCACGTAGGTGAAAAATTATTCAAATAATATTTTTCCAATTTTTTTAAAGTAATATTTTCCCCCATGATAGTAATAGTTTTCCCTAACTAATTTTCCACATAATGCAACTTTTTTTTTACAACAAGAATTATTTTTTTTAAATTTATTTTTATTTTTATTTTTATTTTTATTTTTATTTTTATTTTTATTTTTATTTTTATTTTTATTTTTATTTTTATTTTTATTTTTATTTTTATTTTTATTTTATTATTGTATTTTCTATAAGCCAAAAAAAACAATTAGCCATGGGTGCCATGGGTGACAAAAGGACTATCCCAGCTGTCTTCGAGTGAGAGGCGGGGTACACCCTGGACTGGTGGCCAGCCAATCACAGGGCACATATAGACAAACAACCATTCACACTCACATTCATACCTATGGACAATTTGGAGTCGCTAATTAACCTAGCATGTTTTTTGAAATGTGGGAGGAAACCGGAGTACTCGGAGAAAATCCAGAGATGGCCGAGGGTGGAATTGAACTCGGGTCTCCTAGCTGTGAGGCCTGCACACTAACCACTCGTCCACCGTGCAGCCCGAAGAACATACTATACAGGAAATTCAACATACTAAAGAAGTGGAAAGAACTATTAGACAAGTATAAAAATTAGCTTCTTCCTACTCCTTTTGAATTATATTTTCATAATTATGTCATTATAGGCCACAGGCCAATAATAAATATAAATATTTTGACTGTTTTCTCATAATTTTATAGCTTTTTTTTGCAATTTAACCTTTTATTATTAAAGTCTGCAGGTCACAAATTGGCCCCCGGACCGCACTTTGGGCACCACAGGGCTAGTCACTTCCCATCTCTCTATTCCAAGTGGCTTCTCCCATCTCAACAAGTTGCTGTTGCGTCGTTTGCCTCGTAAAAAACATACACTTCAGTCTCCGTATGTGTGAGAAAACCTGCGCACTCGCATGCGTACATCATAAAAGTCCACAGTGGGTGGTTCCCCGACCCCCCCCCCCCCCCCCCCCCCTCTCCCTCATCATACATCATCACCCTGACAGCCCATTTCACTCCTGGATTCAGAATTCCAGCTGAGACACCACCTCAAACACTCCCCACGTCAGCAGCGGCCCCGACGAACACCAGGTTTGAATTCCCGCCGACGCGCCTCGAATCCGTCCAAACTGGGGGGGAAATTATGACAAATATTTTCTTCTTTTTTTTTTTTTTTTTTTTTTTTTAAATCTTCATCCTTTTCTACACTTGAAAAATACCAAAATATTCCAACGGAGAGCTTTTAATAGCGTGACCTTTCCTGATTGGCAAGGAAAGGAGGATTAGATTGAAATAGCAGGCTGTAAAACATTCCCGTTTTTTTTTTCTTTTGTTTTGTTCCATATCTTAGTTGCTCGTTTTTTGTCTGGAGGGTTGAAAGGAGGGTCAAGTCAAAGGTCGGCTTGTTTGGATGTGTGAGGAGTTTACCTCGGGAAAAGGAGACGTCTCATTATGCTGCCGATGGATTTAGACACAAGCTGTCGGAATGTCGCAAAACACTGTTTGCATGTTAAAATAACACAAAAATCGTTTTTTCGATTTTTTTTTTCAAACTGTTCGACACTTCCTCGCTTAGGGAACACGCCGACCCCGTGACCCGCCCTCATAAAAGTTCTTTTTTACACACTGGGCTTGAATTTCGTCTCCCGATGCGTAGAGTTGACAGCAGGGTGCGGAACAACGAGAAGCAACGGCGGCCATCGATCACGATGAAAGGACAAACAAGATAGCGTTGGCCGTTCGCTCACTCCACGGTGGATCACGCAGATCTGTCCGTCTCGGTCATCCTGATTTGGGAATTCACATTCACAATTCACTCTGGTTTGGATTTTCAACTGAAGCCTTGTCTTCTTATTCCGTCAACTCCATATTTAGCCAAAAAATGTGTGATCTTATCAGAGAGGCCAGGACTGATGCCCGAGTCTATCCCATGCTCCAAAATTTCCAAATATTGTCCTGAAGGGTCGAATACGCCTACTTTGATCACATTTTGTTTATTAAATACTACAACTAATGTCATCTAGGTTAACTTAATATATATATTTTTAGCAATATTTCATGTTTGGGTTACAGGTGACAAAGTAAACAAAGTTGAACCTCGGTTAGCATACGCCTCGGTGAACATTACGTCAAAAATGTACACAAAATTTAATGTACTGTATTTTACTATTAGCACAATATGTGAGTCCAATTGTTTTCGTAGCGTATCTTTATTACAAAATGTTAGCATGTTAGCATTGTCAGGATAAAACAGTGCTGGGTTTTGAACCTTTGTCTTTGTCTTAGACCTTCCTCTTTTGGAATATAAACCATACTTGGTGATGCCTCGGTTAGCATCGTTTTTGGCTTACGTCAAAAATGTACACAAAGTTTGCATACAGTTCTCATTTCATGTACTATATCACATTATTCGAACAATATGTGAGTCCAACTGTGTTCTTAGCTTTATTATAAAATGTTAGCGTGTTAGCATTGTTAGCATAAAACAGCACTTTCAATGCTGGGTCTTCAACCTTTGTCTTTGTCTTAGACCTTCCTCTTTGGAATACAAACCATACTTGGTGATGCCTTGGTTAGCATCGTTTTTGGCTTACGTCAAAAATGTACACAAAGTATGCATACAGTTCCCATTTTGTGTACTGTATTACATTATTAGAACAATAGCATGTTAACATTGTCAGCATAAAACAGCACTTTCACTGCTGGGTCTTGAACCTTTGTCTTTGTCTTAGACCTTCCTCTTTTGGAATACAAACCATACTTGGTGATGCCTCGGTTAGCATCGTTTTTGGCTTACGTCAAAAATATACACAAAATTTGCATACAGTTCCGATTTTGTATACTGTATTACTTTATTAGAACAATATGTGAGTCCAACTGTGTTCGTAGCTTTATTATAAAATGTTAGCATGTTAGCATTGTCAGCATAAAACAGCACTTTCAAAGCTGGGTCTTCAACCTTTGTCTTTGTCTTAGACTTTCCTCTTTTGGAATACAAACCATACTTGGTGATGCCTCGGTTAGCATCGTTTTTGGCTTACGTCAAAAATGTACACAAAATTCCCATTTTGTGTACTGTATTACATTATTAGAACAATAGCATGTTAGCATTGTCAGCATGGGTCTTCAACCTTTGTCTTTGTCTTAGATGTTCCTCTTTTGGAACACAAACCATACTTACAGTATAACTCAAATTGTGAACATCCAGCAGCAACTCAACATTTTGCATGACTACTATTTTGATTTTAAAAAATACACAGAACCAATTCTGATCTGAATAGCAGACTAAGGTTCGTCAGGGCCTCCACATCTGATGGCTTGCAGGTGCACAAGCTAACACGGTGACTGAAGCCTTGCAACAGTGTCTGGGTGGTAGGGGTGGAAGTGCAGTGGAGATAATCCCCTCGGCTTTTCCCCCTTAAGTCCTCTGCACGTTGGGCAGATCAGGGGGAGTGAAAGGTGGGTGGGTTGGTGCAACCCCGTGGCAGTCACCCGACCCCGTCGTTGTCCACCTGACCAGTGTGCACAGCCGCACTGGAAGCTGCAGTGGCCAAACCAATGAAGTATAAAGTGCTTTAATAGTGTAAAAGAGGGTACTAAGTGGAACAGAGGTGATGTGGGGTCAGGGGACCCTTGCAACCTGATTTTTGCAACTTTGTTGTTTTGTTTACTTATCATAATAATACAATATTGACAATTTCATCTTTGTGCAACTCAAATGACATTTTTATCTTCACAATATGATGGGGTTTTATTTTTGTAAAATTATTTTTTTTCTTATTAATATTTATATACATAATATAATAATAGACAAACACACATAAAATAAGCAAAAAAGCACTGAAAGGGAGAGCCGTGAGCCGCTGCGTCTGTGCGCGCCGCCATCTTGGAATTCTCCAATTTCGTTGTACATCTTGTATAATGACAATAAAGGCCATTCCATTCCATAATAATATATAATGTAATATTTTGACTTTATACTTGGGAAATTATTCATCTTTTTTTTCGAAAATTATATTTTCAGAATACACCTCCACCCATAAATGTCCCCTTGGCCATGTTTTGGACACCCCTGATTAGCCATCTGCTAATGCTAACACAACCATAAGACAGTGTCATAAGTGGAACAGTGGCGGCGTGGGGTCAGGGGACCCTTGCAAGCTGATTTTTGCAACTTTGTTGTTTTGTTTACTTATCATAATAATACAATTATCTTGTAATATTTTTATCTTTTTTTTATATTTTTTCACAATTTTTTCAAAATGATTTTTTTTCTTATTAATATTTATATAATATAATATTATATAATATTATATAATATAATATGTTGACTTTATACTTGTGAAATCAATTCATACAATTATCTTGTAATATTTTAATCTTTTTTATTTATTTTTAATCTTTTTTATTTTTTTATTTTTTTATTTCTTCACAATATAATGGGGTTTTATTTTGGTTAAAAAAAAATTTTTTTTTAAATAGAATATAAAATTTTGACTTTATACTTGTGAAATCAATTCAGATTGTTCAATTTTTGTTTACATTTTTGTCTATAATTATACTCTCAGAATACGCCTCCACCTGTAAATGTCCCCTTGGCCGTGTTTTGGACACCCTTGATTAGCCACCGGCTAACGCTAACACAACCATAAGACAGTGTCCTAAGTGGAACAGAGGCGGCGTGGGGGTCATCGGGTTAATGTGTTCAATATGGCTGCGACAACGGGGAGAGATAAAGATGATAGGTTAACCCCGGGAGGTCAGAAGGTCCCGGAACCTTAGAGCCCTTATTGCAGTCCGAAAGAGACCCCGAGGAGAGACCCTTGCAACCCACACACTGGCCTGCAATGCGGGTGGGAGCACCAGCTGACAGGATGTGCTCATTCCCGGGATACTTTTCACTCCTCTTCCACCCAACATATGTCCACGCCATGCCTTTTTCATCCAAGCTCTGGATGAGAGACCAAAAAGACGTGACGGCAGCATTACAGTTAATGACACCCCGTTTTACCGCAAAGCGCCAATAAAACGAGGTCGCTCACAACCTCGCTGTAACCTCGCCATCTTCCGTCATTAGAACGCTTATCATGTGACACGAGAGGCTTGGCTGCAGCATTCAAGCCGCAAGTTTTTGCACGGCAAAACCGAAGATTCGGTTCTGTGACAGTCTTCCAGTGCGGACCACCATGATGGCGTTCGTTTTTTTGCACCGACTGGGAGCCAAATGTGGGAATAGAGCATCAAAAATAGGAGGAGACAGCTCTACTAAAGGGGAAAATCTTTCCCAAAGAGCAATTTGACTTGAATTGTTTGGGAAAATTCTGCTTTCTCACGGTGACAAACACCACCAAAATGAGTGTTTCTTCAATGTGGGCTTCTATTGTGCTCTCATGAGTCGGGTGTTATGTTACCTGTGAAAAGGAGTCAGTGGGATTCTTCACCACTGATACCTCTCAGGTGGAGCATGCAAAGGTTTAGGAGGGGGGTAATTATACAACAGAAGTAAGTGATAGTCGGTGGAGTCATTAGTGGAAGGTGGCCATGCATAGAATGACTCGAAATAGGGTGTCCAAACCCGGGGTCAGCTGGGATAGGCTCCAGCTCACTCGTATTGCCGATTCTTTTCTATAAGGTTCCATTAACTGGCATAATAATACCAGTTTTTCATGTTCAGGTTCCACTAAGTCAAGTCCTCACATTCATCACTCATTCCGGGGTGCTGGAGCCTATCCCAGCTGTCTACGGCGGTGGCCAGCCAATCACAGGGCACATATAGACAAACAACCATTCACACTCACATTCATACCTATATGGACAATTTGGAGTCGTAAATTAAATTATTTAATTAAGGTTTTAGTAATGTGGGAGGAAACCGGAGGGGGATTGAACTCGGGTCTCCTAGCTGTGAGGTCTGCGCGCTAACCACTCGTCCGCCGTGCAGTCCTCTCTGCTGATTATTCATTCATTCATTCATTTTCTACCGCTTATCCTTAAGAGGGTCGCGGGGGTGCTGGAGCCTATCCCAGCTGTCTTCGGACGAATGGCAGGGTACAGCCTGGACTGGTGGCAAACAACCATTCACACTCACATTCATACCTATGGACAATTTGGAGTCGCCAATTAACCTAGCATGCATGTTGTTGGAATAATTTTACTTTATTTTAGTTTTATTGTGTGCGAAATTCATTGTTGTACGCCCCCCCCCCCCCCCCCCCCATGCACATTTATTCATTCCTTCATTTTCTACCGCTTATGCTGGAGCCTATCACAGCTGTCTTCAGGCGAGAGGCGGGGTACACCCTGGACTGGTGGCCAGCCGATCACAGGGCACATATAGACAAACAACCATTCACACTCATATTCATACCTATGGACAATTTGGAGTCGCCAATTAACCTAGCATGTTTTTGGAATGTGGGAGGAAACCACCCATGCAAACTCCACACTCCACAAAGATGGCCGAGGGTGGGATTGAACTCGGGTCTCCTAGCTGTGATTAGTGAGAGTGAAATGCTCACATAGATCCTTACACTCCGTACTTTAAAGTGATGAGGATGCTTTGTTACAAAGAAAGGTGACTCACGTTTCATCCTCCTGTTTGTCGACGTGCGTCTCCAGAACGCTTACGCCAGAACCGGCGGGCCGCCTGTAGGCTGTGATGTCACGGCTGAGCTCTGACAAGAATCTTATCAGCGTGCGGGGTGGAGAAGCAAAACGGTAGCTGAATGAGACGACTGCCGATAGGGACACAACAAGTCCAAAAAAAAAAAATCAGCCTCTGCAATCGGATGACATCAGGTCGCCCGCGGTTGACCTCATGAAAGCTGTGAGATAAAAAACAAACCTGAGGGTTGGCTTTCCATTGAAAGTCGTGAGTGAGTTTATTGTGGAATTAGAAGTCATTGAGGTGTGCATTGTTTGGATGGAGTGACAATATAATACTCCATCAGTCAAATGTCTTCATATCGCTGCCTCGTGCAGGCTTTGGTTGGTCATGTGTGCATTTACTTTTATGGAATGTTCAAGAGGCGACGGACTGGAGGCTGGGTAGGAGATCAGCGGCCCCTGGGAGATAACGACATACTGGATATGTTTTTTTAGGGTGGTAGCTGTGGAAACAATGATGTCACCACTGGTACTCTATAAGGTGGCAAGCTAAGCAAGTTAAGAATAAGACAGAAGCGGGGGGGGCTGTCCAAACGTCTATGATGACTCTTAACTCTTAATATTTTTTTTTATTTCTGATGTTTCTTTTATTCCAACTATTTTACCTTTTTTTTAAATAAAAAAAATATATTATTTATATATATATATATATTATAATACTATATTATTATAATATAATTTTTTTTAAATTACATCTTATTCCGATATTCTTGTAACATTGCAACTTTTTCTGCAACCTGATTTTTGCTACATTGTTGTTATATATATATATATTTTAATTTCTGATGTTTTTTATTCCAACTATTCTACCTTGTTTAAAAAAATATTGTATTATTATAATATATTATTATATTATATTATTATAATATATTATTATAATATTATTATTATTATATTTTTTATTATGTCTTTATTCCGATATTCTTGTAACATTGCAACTTTTTCTGCAACCTGATTTTTGCTACTTTGTTGTTTTATTTACATGTCATAATATTACAACATTTCAATTTCATCTTTTTCATCATTTTTTTCATCTATGTGCAACTAAAATGACCGTTTTATCCTCACAATATAATGGGGTTTTATTTTTGTAAAATGATTTTTTTCTTATTAATATTTATATATATAATATAATAATAATAATAATATAATATTTTGACTTTATACTTGTGAAGTCAATTCAGATTGTTCAATTTTTTTTTTTTTTTAGATTATTTTTCTAAAATTATATTTTCAGAATACGCCTCCACCCATAAATGTCCCTTTGGCCGTGTTTTGGACACCCCTGATTAGCCACCGGCTAACGCTAACACAACCATAAGACAACTGGTGGTATATTCAAGGTTGGAAAAAATATACATACAACCCAAAAAGGTGGTACCAAGTGAGTCCGAGCTTTTCCTCCTGTCACTCACACATACACACCAGTGACCGGGAGAGAGTTAGCATCGTTGGATTTTCGCGAGTGAACGTGTTCACGTGTTGGTCAATGGTCGAAGTGTTTCAACATGCGGGAACAGGCTTTACAAGAAATATCAAGGTTTGTTTCCTTTCAGGTTGTGTGTCCCCTTCGTCGTGTTAATCTTGTGTTTTCCGCCTCGCTGACCGACTGTGAGCGTTGGGCAACGGCTTTTGTTCCGTGCTCAAACAAGAGGACTTAGCATAAGCAAACAATCTGGCGACGTATGACCTGGAGTCATCGAGCTTGATGGAGATAGTCGATTAAGAATACACATGTGACGACGTACTTTCACCGAGGCTTTCGAATTTTTTTTGGGGGGGGGTTGCTTGGATCTTTGAGTGGGGGCGGGGTCGACTGAGCTAGCTAAGCCCTCAAAGAACTTGTTACCGTTTAGCACTCCGAGAAAGCTGGAAAGTTACCTCGGAGTCTAATAATCAGTCCTATGGAGTATGACAGGATGTATAAAGTGCGGAACGGAATTATGGGAAAAAAATGACATTCTCGTAGCATAACGTTATATTATGAGAAACTTTATGAGAAACCATTCTAACTCTAACATAAGTGTGACATGAATGCTGCAACCTATTCATCAACATGTCCCATGTGCCTTTCTCTACCATACATCAATACATCACTTCCTGTCGGAATGTTGTGTCATACATCTACTTGCGTGCGAAGGTCACAAATGATGAACAGCAAACGGTCCAAAAGACAGATGAGCATGTGAATGCTGGCAGGCCGACGTTCACACAAATGTGTTTCTGCGACAAAAACGTGACAGGTTTTGCGTTACCTTAAAAGGCACGATTATATCGATACGATTTTTCTGCTACTCACGGCTAGGTGATTGCTACTGCATGTTCTACCATACCGAAAAACACATTTGGGTTTAGAGTTATACGCGTACGCTCGAACCTACCATTAGGGTAGGCCGCAGTTAGCATGTTGACTATTTTTTTTCTGCTGCCCTTGCGACCTGAGGAAGAAGATGGATGGATGGATGGATGTCTGCATTAATCATAGATTAGTCGATTAATTGTAACAGCTCTAAAATTAACTCAGTTTTGAATGTTTCACAAATTTCTTACTTTATTTTACTTACTTACTACTTACTTTCTCACTTTATTTTGACAAGATATATTTATTATCCGATGTATAGCTGAAGCCCCTCTAAATAATTTGATTTTTTTAATTGATTTTTTTTACAAAAAAATATCTGACAAAAATAGTCCCCCTAAATATTTTGATATTTTTTATTTTTTATTGTATTGATTTTTTTTTTACCCAAAAAAATCTCTGACAAAAATAGCTGGCCTCAATAATTTGAAAATGTTTTATTTTTTATTGATTTTTTTTTACAAAAAATCTCTGACAAAAATAGCCCCCCTAAATAATTTGATATATTTTATTTTTTATTGATTTTTTTACAAAACAAATATCTAACAAAATAGCCCACCTAAATAATTTGATATTTTTTTTATTTTATTTTTTTATTGATTATTTTTACAAAAAAAATCTCTGCCAAAAATAGCCCCTCCCAAATAATTTGATATTTTTAACTTTTTATTGATTTTTTTACAAAAAAAATCTCTGACAAAAATAGCCACCGTAAATAATTTGTTCTTTTTTATTTTTTATTGATGTTTTTTACAAAACAAATCTCTGACAAAAATAGCCCCCCCTAAATAATTTGATATTTTTTAATTTTTTGTAGCTTTTTTTTCTCAGACAAATTTTATATAATTTTATATATAAGTTAAAAGCAGGTTAATAATCAAGCCAATAAGCACTACTACTACTACTAGTAGTAGTAATAATAATAGAAAGAATAAGGAATAGTGAAAGAATAATGATGATAGTAATAATAATAGGTTAATTAATAATATAATAATGATTATTATATAATTGATCACTGTCCACTGGACAGAATGGTTGCAGAGCTTGAACAGCGGTTTTGCTGTGTAGATTGTGTGTACTTGTGTACATTTAATGGTGGCCTAAAACAATTGAGTATCTCTACTAAATCTGTCAAAAAGTTTTTGTTTGTTATTTGTTTTCAGGATTTTTTTAATTTTTTTTTTAATGTCTACTACATTCATTCATATGAATATGCATCTCCAGGGGGCTAAGTCCCTCCTTCCTCAGAACCTAGCGACGCCCCTGACGAGTATAAATACAGGACTGTTCCCAGATCATAAAATAATACTTTATAATACTCACATTAGAGCAAAGCAACTCCAGTAATTAACCTTAATGGACTGCTTACTGTAATGGCCGTTCCAGGTCCAGCTTCTGGACCGCTTACATGATGCTAGCTGTGAAAAAATCGGGATTCCCGTGCCGTGACACAGTCATTACCGAGGCTGCCGTCAGCCCGCCTAGCTGGATGGATGTGGGCGATGTTCTCGCTCTGACCAGGGTTGACCCGACTAGACGACCACAAGCACTTGGCCTGGCTACGTTTTTTTTTTTTTTTCCGGGGACTGCCAGTCCGCCTCCATGTTCTGTGCTCCATTTGGGCTTTCTTGAGCCGTCCCAAACAAAACCACAAAAGTGGAGGGGCTGATGCAATGAGGTTGCCGAGCAGCTCTTACCCAGCCGCAGAGCAGTGAGGTCATCCGCTGCGTGCCCCGGGCCTACCACTTGGCATCGAGCATGGGAACTGCCTTTCAGTGGCTCTTAAGCAGCCCTACCGTGCTTTTTCTTCTTCTTCTACCTCCTCCGTTTTTTTTTTGTCTCCAGTGTCCAACAAGTCCTAGCACCTCATCATCATCCGTGAAGCTCTGGGCTGCTCGGAGAGAGGCGGCGGGGGGTGGGGGGGAACATGTGGTATCGATATCACCGCCGTATATGACTCATCTTCCAATCTATCAAGATCCTCATCGCTGCATACTGAAGCAGCTTTCCCACACCACGTAAATCCTGTTGGCATAATATCAGCTCTTCCATCGTCCGTTTATATTGGGAGTGGGGGGGGGGGGGGGCTGCATGTCACAGGATCTCAGACACCACATCGCTCATGTACTATGGGGCTTACTGTATGCTGTTGAGTGGCTCTCATGGAGACCCTGATACAGTAGAACCTGATACAGTACAACTCCCTGCCAATTTTACATTAAAAAAAATACTTGAGCAGCTAAAGAGTTAACTCACTTACTGAGCGTGTTTTGCTTTTTTTGTGTTTTATTTAATGGCAATCTCACAAAGGAGCACCAGTGATGTAAAAAAAAAAAAAAAACTGGATGACTACAAATGACCGTTACACAGTTACACAAATATATCAAAGTTTTACTCAATGTCTTTTTCTTATTAATGATTCCAGCAGTACCTATAAAATGCCACCAGCGGATCGAACCGCTGCAAAGACCCTCCCTTCCCTCACCATGACATCTTCAAAGGGTGAGTTGTTTTCATTCATTCATTTTCTATCGCTTATCCTCACAAGGGTCACAGGGGGTGCTGGAGCCTATCCCAGCTGTCTTCAAGGCGAGAGGCGGGATACACCCTGGACTGGTCGCCAGCCAACCACAGGGCACATATAGACAAACAACCATTCACACTCACATTCATACCTATGGACAATTTGGAGTCGCTAATTAACCTAGCGTGTTTTTGGAATGTGGGAAGAAACCGGAAAACATGTAAACTCCACACAGAGATGGCCGAGGGTGGAATTGAACCCTGGTCTCCTAGCAGTGAGGTCTGCGCCCTAACCACTCGACCGCCGTGCAGCCGCCGGGTGAGTTGTTTTACTTTATTTCAATTTTATTTAATCCAATGGTTAACTTAGCAGTCACTGTCCCATAAAAAATAGTCTAAAAAGAGTTTTAAAAAAATGTATTACATTACAATATATGTATAAAATATTTTGACTATGATATATAAATTACAACAAATTTTTTACAACTTTTTTTTCCAGAAAAAAGGTTAGTTTTTTTTTATCCGTAGATGTTGGTAATAACTTACAAATACAATAATACAATAATAACTTACCAAATACATAACAATACAAGCACATTCTACAGCAGTGTTTCCCAACTGATGGGTGGGGATCCAAAAGTGGGTCACGAAGGTCAGCGGGGCTCAGGTCTATCCCCGGGGGCGGGGGGCAAAAATAAATAAATAAATAAAAAATAATAATAAGTCCCGTATCCGTGAATGCACCTCAACTTCTTGTCTGTGCTATTCGCTTGCTACACCAAAACAACATGTCGTGTTTTTTGGGCGACTCGGGACATCGAGTGGGGACTTAAGTACACACAGCTGATGATATCTGCTGGAGAAGAGCCCCACCGCTGATTCAGTATCTGCAAAGTTGGGTCACCATCTTTAATATATCTTTGACGACCGATGCTGTGTGAGGCATATTTTGGGCTTAAACCTGAATTGTGTCGCCGGTGAACAACGGCAATTAAAGAGAGAAGAAGAGCGTTGTGCAGATGAATGTAATCTAATAATGATAACAGTCAATATGAAGGTAATATTTCTCCCTTCTATGCTAAACTATGCTGCAGGATACATGAATAGACTTGCTCAACCGGGGGTACGGTAATATTCCTTCTCTGTGGTACTTCAGACACAAAGGTGCCAGCATTGTTTCTATGATGCTAAACCTTCCCAGGCTTGGATGGTGTATTTCCAGTGGGAGGTAAAAAAAAAAAAGAACTTCCTGTATCAAATGGGTTCATGTTTCTGTCTTAAACAAACAGGGCCTTGTCTCGCTCTGTGCGTTCAATGTACCTGTCCCAATGCCATGAGGGCCTCTGTTCCCCTTGACAGGCTCCGTTCACAGGGTCCATGTTGTCACGGTGATGTGCCATCAAATTATGGGATGCCGTCTGCAAATGTACAGTGCAGATTATTCACTTTCACAGCACCTACTTCACCTACCTACTGTCAATACTATCATAGAAGACAAAAGAATAAGAAATTATGGGCCTGTTTGATAGCTTCTAAGGTTTTGGTTAGGTCTCTCCCATTAGTTTGGGGGACTGCTTTTTTTTCAAATTTGTTTTCTAGTGGAGTCATAATTTGTCACTGTGCTGGATGAAAAATCTGTACCCGCGTTCGCTTAAAAGACTACAAGAAATTATGGGCCTGCTTGACAGCTTCCAAATGTTTTTTTATGACACATGTGGGGTCCGTAGTCTTAGTTTGGAGAACTGATCTAAAGGATCAACTCCAGAAGTATTGCTTTTCTCTTTCTTTCTGGTGGAAGATGACATGCTATGTCATCACTGTGCTGCAGCTGTCAATATCATGGGGGGGAGGGGGGGCGAGAAATTATGGGCCTGCCTAACAGCTTCCAAGGTTTGTTTTAACCCGTGTTGGGTCTGTAGTCTTAGTTTGGAGAACTGAACTAATTTTTGGAACTCCTGAATTATACTCAAAAATAAATAATGAAAAATAGAAATATAATGAACCAAATAGATAATGTAAAGAATATATATATATATATATATATATTAACATTATTAACATTATATATTAACATTAAAATAATTGCAAATAATATAATTTTAATAATAATAATAATAATAAATTAATCCTTTTTTATTTTTAAATATTTAATTGATAGAAGATATATAAACGCGACTAGTAGAAAGTAAATTAAAAATACTGTATATGTAGGAAATAATGGTAAATAATAACGGACAAAAATTACATTAAAATAAAAGTAGAAAATAATATTAAAAAAATAAAAAAATAAATAATGAAAAATAGAAATGTAATGAATCAAATAGATAATGCAAAGTAAAAAAAGTATAACATTAAAATAATTGCAAATAATATTATTTTAATAATAATAATAAATTATTGAATTTTGAATTTTATTTTTAAATATTTAATTGATAGAAAAGATATATAAACGTGACTGGTAGAAAGTAAATTAGAAATATAAAAATTCGGAAATAATGGTAAATAACAACGCACATAAGTAACATTATATTAAAAGTAGAAAATAATATTTAAAAAAATAATAATGTAAGTAGAAAAATTTTAAAATGTTAAAAAAGAAAGGAAAAAGGAAGTAGTTAGCGCTGGAGAAAATGAGACGTCACATTTCTTTATTAGCGTGTTTGACTCCAAATTGGTGTTGTGAAAGTTTCGAATATCTATATATAGGGGGAGGGGGGGGACAAGAAATTATGGGCAGGCCTAACAGCTTCCAAGGTTTGTTTTAACCCGTGTTGGGTCTGTAGTTTGGAGAACTGAACTAATTTAAATTACTTTTTTTCTTTAGCTTTTTTCAGTTATTTCCCCCCAGAAAAATAGACCAGTGCTTTTCAAACAGGAGAAGAAGAAACAACGCAACGTATTGCATCACCTGAGAATTGTCGAAATGTTATTTTTAGCTCCCAACATGCACTCCCCCACTGTGGTGACACGTGTCACATATATGACTTGTCTCTGCTGCATGACGTCATACATGCTGCATTTACAGCCATAAATGGTGTCACTTATGTTGCGTACCGACCTTTTGGCCCCGTGAGCACGCAGGTTCTGCACACTTCTGCAACGCAACTGGACCCGATCCAACCTCGTAAAGCCATTTCACAATTGGCTGAGCAACTTGAGCGCATGATTCCTCAAGCAGGAAACATCCAGACTGGTTTGACCAGTCTGAGAGTCAGGAGCTCCTGGAAATGTCGCAAGCATGTCAACAATCAAGCAAAAAAAAAAAAAAAAGTGGTTGCAGAGGCCGTTGGTTCGACCTGCAGCACCTCAAGAATGACATGTTTGGACCCACAGAAGCATTAAGGAAGGGTGCGTTTGTGGTCTGCCACCACCGTGTCCCTCCCTGCAGCGTTTAAGCCCTAATCCATCATTTCATGTGGAAAAAAAAAAAGCCATTTGTCACATCCTCCACCCCAAACGGCATACGAAACATACATATTAAAAGTTGGGATATGAAAGGTGACCGTCAATTTTACTAGACCGCTCCTTTCATTGGGCCTCACCGCTCACTACTCCTTGGGCAAATTTACTTCTCGTTGAGTTGTTTTTTATGAGACAGGAGGACACCAATCAGAACATTTGAGTCATGCAGAACGCAGAAGTTGACAGCTCGTCTCCAGGAAAATCACGTCTGGCCACGTTGGGGCATAGAAAGCAGGAATGTTCATCTCGTGAGCTTCATACGTTCTGTTTAAGACAATATTAACCCTTTTCTTCATTCAGTATCATTCATTTTCTACCGCTTATCCTCACAAGGGTCGCAGGGGGTGCTGGAGCCTATCCCAGCTGTCTTCGGGTGAGAGGTGGGGTACACCCTGGACTGGTGGCCAGCCAATCACAGGGCACATATAGACAAACAACCATTCACACTCACATTCATACCTATGGACAATTTGGAGTCGCTAATTAACCTAGCATGTTTTTGGAATGTGGGAGGAAACCGGAGTACCCGGAGAAAACCCACGCATGCACCGGGGGGAGAACATGCAAACTCCACACAGAGATGGCCGAGGGTGGAATTGAACTCGGGTCTCCAAGATGTGAGGCCTGCGCGCTAACCACTCGTCCACCGTACAGCCTCAAAAGCTGACATATTAGTTCTAAATGATGCTGATGAAATTGGACACTTATCTTTACATAAACTGATTCACCCCAGTTCAATATATCCACCAGATGGCGCTATGTTTTCCCATTCAAAGCATGCCGAAACTTTGATTCTTTACTGCATGGAGTGTGTAATAATGTAACACATAACAATGTACACTAATCGCTTGTTTATCACACTTAATTGGTTCCAGACACGTCTGTGATATTCAATATTAACAAACTGAATATTTTCATAGTTAGAGCATAAAAAAACCATTACTTTCTGAATCCGGATTTTAACATTTTTAGAACTCTGTAGAAATAACACCCATGTACTCAATTATTCTTTGTTTACGTCATAGGCTAAAACTCAACTTTGAACCCCCAACGTCACTCCACTCAGAGCCCCTTGCACACTCACACTATGTTTTTTATGTCTTATTTTCTCTCATTCTATCTACTATGTTGGGGAATAAGAGTGTGGAGGTGACTATAGGGGTGTTACTTTATGTCTAGAGGGCTCTAATAATGTTAAAAAGTGCATTTAAAAGTTTATAAACAGGCGTTCTATGCTCTAACTCCGAAAATATTAAATTTATAAATAAGGAAATCTGGTTTGGGCTGGCGACCAGTCCAGGGTGTACCCCGCCTCTCGCCCAAAGACAGCTGGGATAGGCTCCAGCACCCCCCGCGACCCTCGTGAGGAAAAGCGGTAGAAAATGAATGAATGAATGAATCTGGTTTGGTGTCGCATGGTGGTTAGGAGATCAGGAAGACCTGGGTTCGATTCTCCACGTGGGCGTGGCTTATGGGGTTTGCATGTTCTTCACGTGTGTGGGGTTTTGTCCGGGTATTCCAGTGAAAATGTACCCCGCCTCTTGCCCCAAGTCAGCTGGGATAGGCTCCACCACACCTAGCACCCATAGAAAATTGATGGATAGATGAACTCTGCTTAGCACAATCGGGTCTGGAACCAATTAACTGTGACAAGCAATATTAATGATAAATATAGAGTACATAAACAGTCGGAGGATACTCCGTTTCATAGGTTGTGGCGTTTCACAACCACGGATTTCAAGTTGTTGCTTTTTTTAGTCTTTCCACAGTATGTACTTCTTTAACTCAAGGAGGCGGTTATCACTAATAAGTGGCGAGAAGAGCATTCATTCCACGTCCAGGCCTCAGAAACCGATGTTTGTTTTTACCGCTTGATTGCTTTGTTTTGAGCTTCATGAGTTATGGTCCTCGTCAGCGCAAGCGTCAGCGGTTTGACAAAAATAAAAGAAGAGAGGAGGTTTGCAGCGATGTAGCGACGGTCCTTCACACAGGGGTGGTGGAAAGACTACTCTGACACCGGCCTGTCAGCGCTGCCGGCTGCCTTTGCAGAGCGCTGCCATCGCCATGGTGATGGCTGAATGTTTTCTTTAATAAGAGGCAACCGGGAGGCGGCTCACAGATAGACTTACTCATACTTTGACGACACCTGTCAGAGAGGCCCACTCTTCTTCCTCTCCTTCAGAAAAAACTGACGAGCTGAACAGCTACTGCACACACACACACACACACACACACACACAGAACACATGACTTCCTCACACATGAATGGAAGTTCAGTCGACAGATGGGAAGTCTTCCTAAACAACTGACTGAAAAGAATTTTGACAAGAAGCCTGTCTTGATGTCACCATAAAGGCCGAACAAAAGATGACGTTCTCTCCGTGGAACGCTGCGGAAAGAGAGAGAACGAGAGAAACAAATTAGTGATATTGTTTGCGGAGGGATGTTTGGATGCCTGCATCTGATGCTATCTGTGCTGCCTTCAGGGGAGATCCTGCAGGGAGATGAGCACCAGGGAGGGAGGCTTGGCCACGTCTCATTGCTGTAGTCTCAGCAATATGTGACATGCTGCAAGCCTAAACAACCCCACCTCCTGTTTTTTTTAGCTTTTTTTTGCCTGAAAATTACACTAAAAATATTACATATATATCGTAAAAAATAGAATTTAATATATTTGGGATTTTTATGGAACTTCTAAATTACACTCAAAAAGAAATAATGAAATAATGAAATAATAATAATGAAAAATAGAAATATAATGAATCTAATTTACGATAATGTTAACTAAAAAAATATAAGATTAAAATAATTACAAATAATATTATTTTAATAATAATAATAATAAATTAATACTATTTTATTTTTAATTATTATTATTTCTTTAGCTTTTTTCATTCCGCCCCCCCCCCCCCCCCCCCCCCCCCCAGGAAAGTGGATTTTTTGGAACTCCTAAATTATACTCAAAAATAATTAATGAAAAATAGAAATATAATCAATCAAATAGATAATGTTAAGTAAAAAATATATAACATTAAAATAATTGCAAATAATATTATCTTAATAATAATAATAAATTAATACTATTTTATTTTTTATATTTAATTGATGGAAAAGATATATAAACGTGACTGGTAGAAAGTAGATTATCAATAATGATAAATAATAACGCACATAAATAACATTAAAATAAAAGTAGTAAATAATATTACAAAAATAATAATGTAAGAATAAAAATGTAAAGAATTGAAAGAGCAGATTATGTAAATAGTAATGAATGAAAAGGAAAATAACAGCAGGAAGACATTTAAAAAAGAAAGGAAGAAGGAAGTAGTTAACGGTGGAGAAAATGAGACGTCACATTTCTTTATTAGCGTGTTTGACTCCAAATTGGTGTTATGTAAGTTTCAAAAAGGTGAAATGTCGCCTGTGACAATTGGATCTATCACACTTGTCAGTCAGTCTCTTTCTCAGAAGCTTATATCACTTGCTAGGAAATGCTGGGAAATGTGTGCATGATGCTCATCTCAACACATCATGATTTGTTTGTTTATTTGTCCCTGCATTATTTTTCTGCCAAAAAAAAGTCCAAATAATACAGAGGAAGAAGTGGGCTGTCATCACAATTAATTCCACTTAATGAGCCACTTATGTGATTTATATGTGTAATATTCCATGTTGTTTATTCATGGGAGTCTGGGGAGTGTTACATTTATTGGAACTTGGCTGTTTGATTATCCTGCCATTCAAATCCCCTTAGTGCGCAATCTCATCAAAACAATAAATCACAAGAATGAAAAACAGACATCAGCACCGCAGCAATGATCACTGCACGTGTTTTACATTTTTTCTTTGGCTTTTTTAAAAAAAAATTTCGTGATGCCACCACAAAAGGGTACCGGTGATGGGGAAATACAAGTTTATTATGATAACCATAGAATCAGTATTAGATTAGTACAATGTAAGAAAATGACACAAATGTTCCTGTTAATAAAGAACATGTTTTTACACTTGTATGATTTATTTAGAATTGATGATTTGTTTATAATGCTAAAATGTTACTTCAAACATTGCCTGAACACGGAATAAATGCCAAATGTTTGTGGTCTGGATCGGGTTAGTCTATTTCTATGACTTCGCCCCCCCCCCAGGGGGGCATGGTTAACTGTCAGGCGGGGCGTGAGAGGCAATATTACTGCAGGCCTGACTGCATGAATTAGTCATTTGTAATCTGACTCTTGATTTCGCTTTCAAAATGTTCAGTTTTGAGCTCAACCTGTACAATACAGATAAATACATGGATATTATCAGTTTCTCAATAAAGAAAATAATTGCCCTAAAGGCATTTCTTGAATTAAATGAGTTCTACGTTGCTAAAAAACGATTAGAAGTTGTTTAGAGCAATTATTGGTTGTTTATTTTAGTTTGTATTTTAAAAATTTAATTATTAAAATGTACTTCCGGTTTCAGACGACATTCTTCCGGTGTGCTTCCGGTTTTTAAACCAGTGAAAAAATCGCTGCCTCCTGGCGTCATTGGCAGCCGTCCATGTTGAATTGTTCAAGTAGGAATGCAGTAAGTTTCATTATATTATTGTTTGTTCATATAAGTTTGGTTATGAATGCTTTGCTAAAATGTGATCGAGTCAGCTATCTGTGTTGAGATGGAGTTTATTTTCTGTCATTTAGACGCTGCATTGAAAGTCCAACTCGTTGTCACCAGCATCTTCACTGAAAACGCTACACATACCATGTGTATGATTAGGTATGGTCAACAGTGCTCATGAATCACTTTTCCACTCAACGTTGCTTAAAAACGATTAGAAGTTGTTTAGAGGAATTATTGGTGTTTTATTTAAGTTTGTATTTTAAAAATAGAATTATTAAAATGTACTTCCGGTTTCAGACGCCATACCTCCGGTGTGCTTCCGGTTTTTAAACCAGTGAAAAAATCGCAGCCTCCTGGCGTCATTAGCAGCCGCCCACGTTGAATTATTCAAGTTGGAATGCAGTAAGTTTCATTATATTATTGTTTGTTCATATAAGTTTGGTTATTAATGTTTTGCTAAAATTTGATTGTGTCAGCTATCTGTGTTGAGATGGAGTTTATTTTCTGTCATTTAGGCGCTGCAAATGTCACCAGCATCTTCACTGAAAACGCTACACGTACCATGTGCATAATTAGGTATGGTTAACAGTGCTCAGGAATCACTTTTACACTTGTAAAATACTGTAACTTTTACACTGTTACAGTATTGTTTCCAGCCCTGCCTGTTGCTTCCTCATGCAGGAATATGATATAATCTCATATATTCTAATCCAGCCGCCCGAGGGCTACCACGTTATTGAGGCAGAGCTCCGTTTTCATCCTGTGAAGCCATAAAACCAAGACCAGGCAGTGCATGTAAAACTGATTCCAAGCATTGTGTCACTTTGTAGGCCGATGGCGGAAAGTGGAAGCCGATACCTGGCATGAGACCTTACGTCTACTGCATTAAAGAAAATGATGCCGGAAAGTTCCTTGGCCCCTGCGATTGCGACAGCTTGAAGTTGTTCGAAGACACAGATGATAGGTAAGTGGACTTTCACAGCACAAGAGCGGTATTGTGAAATGGAGACCTCCATCCCAATTCATTGGGTTTGATGGTAAACTGCATCATGGTGACGTAACGACACGTAGCAAACAGATTAGATTAAAGTCTAGGTCACCATCAGACGCACGACTTTGGCCACGTGATTTGTGGCGTTTCCCAAATTGCTGCATTGTAATGGTAATGGTTTTATTTCATTTGAACATGCATCAGATTACAATTGAATGCATCCCATAATCAGTTTACAGTTCCACATGTCCAAAAGGAGTAGGAAGAAGCAAAGCTTATTAAATCCTACCCCTCCATCTGGTACTTTTACAATCAGTAACTGTTACATTTGTTTACTTCCTGCTGTCTTAATATAATTTTAATTTATTTTAATTTTATTTAATTAAAAAAATGTAACTTAATTTTATTAATTTTATTTATTTATTTTTATTTTTTGTCCCGTACCAAAGTACAAGGTGATATGACCATCCAATGACATAATGTGTACCATAGTAAGTGTCAATATAGTGATATATATAGCACATCATGACTGGTTCAAGACTCTTCATCCTTGTATTTAGCAAACATCAACTGCTTGTATTGTTTCTTGAATTGGCTCATCGTTGTGCATTGTTTGAGTTCCTTACTCAATCCATTCCATAGTTTGATTCCACATACTGAAATGCTATGGCTTTTTAACGTAGTCCTAGCATATAAGTGTTTCAAATGTAGTTCTTCCCTGAGATCATATTTCTCCTCTCTCTTGTAGATAAGTGTTGGATGACATTTTTAGGTAATTGTTTATTTTTAGTTTTGTGCATTATTTTAGCTGTTATTTTAGTGTTCTTGCATTTTTTGCACAAAGACTGGCCGTAGGAACCCGTACGACCGGCTGCGACCTAGGCTGTATGGCATGACAATTTAATAATTAGAATTTATATCAATTCAGAAGTTGCTGGCATTTGACAGAAAGGATATTTCATGTCTGCAATACATTGAATCTCAATCACATGATTGATATCGCCATCAGATGTTTTCATCCCTATTTTTCACCAGCCATTCTGGGCGTTCTGGTGTACCGCCGTTGGACTCTATATGTTCTGTTTTTATAAGGAACCCACTGGTGACCCGAAAGGTGCTTTTTCTGAGTCATGGTTGTGCAATTACTCGACCGGTGATGAGGATTCCACCTGTGTTCTCAGGAAAAAAAGCAGTAGTTAAAATTCACAATCCAGGGAGGCACACACTGAATCCCAATAATGGGATTAATTTTAATAGTATCTGTAAGCTGTATTGAATGAACAAAATACCATAAAATACCAATTTACACCTTTGTTTAATTAACATTATTTAGTCACTGGGTGTGTAGTCTTTAAAAACAATATCCACTTAAAATACATAAACATAAAAGCATGCATGATGATAAAAGTAAAGAAAAACACAAGGTACTTTAACCTTTCACTCTTCCGCAAGACCCAAAATTTATGGTGAGAACACAGCGGCGAGCAAACAAGCAAGAGGGAAGAGGAGCCCGCTTCATGAATACTAATTCTCGGGAGCTATTAGCCAAAAGGCTACCACATGGGACAGCTGGATTGTTCTTTGTGCAACGGCTCCTTGAGCTCAACAACAACAACAACAATCTGTTGTTTAGCTTTTACCGCTAATATTAGCCCGTCATACCGGAAACAACGCAGAGAGTCGCACTGGCGAGCGTGTGCGTGGAAAATGGGAAGGATGGCAGGAAGCGCTCGCAACATCTCAGGCAGCATCCATGTGTCTTCTCTCAGGGCCAAGCGCTGACTTCATTGCGGTACAAGAGAGCTGCACATGGGTTGGGGGGGGGGGCATGGACTTGAACATATTTTATTCTTTCTGAATAATAATCCTATTGCATTAGGATGAATCCTTATCTCTAATGGCTGTTTTCCATGTTACCCAAAAGAAGTGGGTCAACCGACAATACAAGATGAAGGTAAATCGGCGATGGAGGGGGGTGCCATATAGAATCTTGCCCCCGGTTCCACTTTGGTTCGGTCCCTGACTAGGACATTTTGGCTGTCTTGATTGAATATAAGTCTGTTTTTTTGTGCAAAAATTGGTATTATCATTGCTGACTGAGTGGAAAAAGATTCTCCTCTCATTCTGTGTGGAAGTGGTTCGTTTTTTTTTTTTTTTTTTTGGTCCTTCTCCCCCACTAAGGTGATGAGTAATCAACAAGGGATTACTGTAGTTGTATACTGGAATTTCTGCTTGGTACCTTGACTTCTGATTCAATGTAAGTAAGTCAATCAATAATGTACTTATGTAATCAAATGTTTAATAACATCACAAGATGGTTATACATTTATATGAGCGGCCTTTTTAACACCATTACATGCCATTATTGTCAACTTTCTACAAAAATATTATGTCATTAATAATCAATAACAGGTCCAGTGTTTTACATTAAAATGGTCTGTTTTTTAAAATAATCTATAATCATTTTAATCAGTCAGTGCATTAACTATAAACCCATTTAAGAACATGAGCAGGGAATATATCTGGTAAATCTAATCATGAATACATATGCAAATGAGGCTGGAGGGGTTGCATAAAAAGTATATGTGTGTGTGTGTGGGGGGGGGGGGATTGGTATAATTCGGACATGGTCCAAACATGAACCATATGTGTTTTTCCATTTTTGTCTATAAATGCACTCAGATGTCTCCCACCACCCCACATCTCCCCTAAGTTCCCCCCCGTCCCTGTCCCAGTTCATCCCAGTTCTGTGCCTGGAACATCTTCCTCTGACAGCCACATCAAGATTTTTTTTTTTGGGGTGGGGGCACTGGAGCGGAGGTGCTAGTGGGCACAAGAAAGCACATGCTACTAATAAAAATGAATAAGAAATACTCGGTAATCCACTGTGGCAACGCTGACACGCCCAACCAGGAAGTGTCACTGGCAGCAGGAAGTGAGGCTCGTTTCTGGGCAGCGCATGTCCACCTCCGGGAATGTGACAATACCCAAAAGAGCATTGCATATAAGTCTTAATAACACCAATAATAATCGCTTTGCACTCCTGTCTAGACAGGGAACGGTTAAATTGGGTGCGCCGGGGTGTTTGGGCGCGGAGGCGAGTAAAGTGAGCATTCTATTGAGGTCTTAGTTTGGCTAATCTCTCCCATGTGACAGCACAGCCAGATTTGCTGCCATGGAATGCCACAGGCTGTTGTGCTGGGGACAAAAAGAGACAGAGGCTTAAGCTGCAGGGGGGCAGCCATCCTGGAGAGCAGTGCAACTACGCCAAAATAGAGAGCGCAGAAGAGGAAGGGGGGGTGGCGGTTAAAAAAAAAAAAAAGTTCTCATGGTTGCCACACTCTTCCCCACCCCCTCCTGCTCTTCTCTCCTCATAAATCATTGCACCTATGCCGATGTATCACCTGCAGCAAGAATGGTACATTGCATTATGAGCAATTATGTAAATGTTTGTAAACAGGGTTAGCATGCAACCTGGTTAGCATGTTTTCCCATTGAAGATTTATACTGAATTTAGCTTTGTTTTGCGTATTTTATGGCACGCATTTTGTTAAAACCTTTTGCCAGAGACCCCCGTGACATCACTCCGTCTGCTCGGTGCATGATCAGCACAGACAACAACTTCCTGTTTTGCAGTGACTTATTTCCTGAATTCTGTTTCTCACCTTTTTCATCATAACTATAGCACTTTATTGCAGATGTGATCAATACAAAAAGCAGAGACTTGAGGTAAGAAACACAATTGAGAGACCTCACAGCTAGGAGACCAGGGTTCAATTCCACCCTCGGCCATCTCTGTGTGGAGTTTGCATGTTCTCCCCGTGCATGCATGGGTTTTCTCTGGGTACTCCGGTTTCCTCCCACATTCCAAAAACATGCTAGGTTAATTAGCGACTCCAAATTGTCCATAGGTATGAATGTGAGTGTGAATGGTTGTTTGTCTATATGTGCCCTGTGATTGCCTGGCCACCAGTCCAGGGTGTACCCTGCCTCTCGCCCTGAAGACAGCTGGGATAGGCTCCAGCACCCCCTGCGACCCTTGTGAGTATAAGCGATAGAAAATGAATGAATATAACTTAAACCAGGCTGCACGGTGAACAAGTGGTTAGCGCGCAGGCCTCACAGCTAGGAGACCCGAGTTCAATTCCACTCTTGACCATCTCTGGGTTTTCTCCGGGTACTCCAGTTTCCTCCCACATTCCAAAAACATGCTAGGTTAATTAGCGACTCCAAATTGTCCATAGGTATGAATGTGAGTGTGAATGGTTGTTTGTCTATATGTGCCCTGTGATTGGCTGGCCACCAGTCCAGGGTGTACCCCGCCTCTCGCCCAAAGACAGCTGGGATAGGCTCCAGCACCCTCCCCCCTTGTGAGGAAAAAGCGGTAGAAAATGAATGAATGAATGAAATAAAATACAAAGGTGGCGTCTGTGTTGATCTTGCTGCCACACTGTGTCTTTGTCAACAATCATGTCTTCAGTGAATTAAAAAGTAACCTTAATATGTTGATTTATCTTTCAGTTATTTCCATGCATTTAAAAATGTGACTTTCTCCGACACATTTATTAGATTAACGTTATTTCTGATGTGAAACATTGATCGAATTGGACCATCTGGAACGGATTAATGACTCTAACCAAGGTTTCACTGTACTGTTTATGTTTTAGTTTTCCTGATTTTTACAGACAGCAGTGTGAGTAGCGAGTAAATGTGCAGGCTGACTTTACTCCAACATACAAATGTCATGTAAGAAAGTCTTGCCCCAGGACCTAATTACATATTCCGTATATGTCCTCGAGGAAGGTTCTAACTTGCTACTGTGTGCACTCAGTGGAGTTCTGCACCGTCCTCCTCTGGAGCACACAGTCAGCTTGGGACCACATCTGGTCTCCAGCCACACAGGGATCGCACACAGCGGTCCCATGAATCCCACAAGCATGGCAAGGACAAACAAAACAGATCCTGAGGGTCCCAGCGTTCAGTGTTTTTCCTGCCTGCCTTTTTTTGTTTGTGGTGCGCTTCATCTGGAGGGAACAGGACAGGAACAATCGGAAGCTACGCTAATTTTGCACCCTGGAGTTACAGACGACCTTTACAGATGTTGTGCGCTACTTTTTCCAGGTATTAGCGTTAATGCCTTACAAGGAGCGTTTAGTTAATGTATTGATCATAAATGGATAGTCAATTCCGATTCCGACAGATGGAAGAAAGTGTTCCAGTGGAATATAAACTACCTGTGTCACACATTCTAAGGATCAGCCTCAATCCCTCCGACGCAAACCAGCCAAATCCCCCAGAGCCCCAGTTCTCCAGTCTGGGACAGACGTGAGAATCCTTGTCTCAGATCTGCCGGTGTCAGCTCCGCCCCCCCCTCTCCAATGTTTTAATTAAAGAAAATAATCAGGATTTACATCACAATGCCACGCGGGGGCCCTTACCATTGGTGGCTCGTTTGTCATCCCAAATCCAATGAAAATGTAACATCACCTCAACCCTCCTCACAGGTTCTCAGATTCGCCATCAGCCACTGGAGGAGAGACCTTGAGTTGGTTTAACTCTTTTGTGTTTTAAGCATCAACCCCCCCCCCCCCCCCCCCCATCCCCTCCCAATCTGGCCAGAACACATCCTCTTAAGGGGAGAGGGCGGGGGGCTAAGTGGCCGAGAAGAGATGTGAGGGTTTTTGAAACTTCTTTAAAAAAATAATAATAAAGTAGAGCACCAATCATACCAGTACTACAGTAAAACTACAGTACTCACTGAATCAGAGTTTCTGTATTAAAAACGAATAATAACTAAACTAAAACTAACTCAACATTTTTTTTTCTCCATTCTGTCTTCAGGCGAGAGGCGGGGTACACCCTGTACTGGTGGCCAGCCAATCACAGGGCACATATAGACAAACAACCATTCACACTCACATTCATACCTATGGACAATTTGGAGTTGCCAATTAACCTAGCATGTTTTTGGAATGTGGGAGGAAACCGGAGTACCTGGAAAAAACCCATGCATGCACGGGGGAGAACATGCAAACTCCACACAGAGATGGCCGAGGGTGGAATTGAACCCTGGTCTCCTAGCTGTGAGGTCTGCGCGCTCATACAAACATAAGATATGTAAAGCAACACAAACATGTAGAAATTGTCAACTTTGTCAAATGCAGTAAGTGTCTGGGATCCCGTAGATAATTACTAGTAATTGGCATTTGTTTTTCAGGTCACACATGTTTTTGTCCATTTACATATAAACCAGAAATCAGAACCTCTCATCGTGCTAAGGCTACTATGAGTTACAATTATTGTACCGTATAACAGAAAGTACCATAACCTTTGTTTTGTCGCGTCTTGCATCCGTTTGTCCATTCGCATACAAATTACATAGATATGGATGTTGTACTATGATTATCATGAGTCAATCAAATGAAATCATTCTATTCACGGTTGTCTGTTGGTCCATTCACATATCAATGTTACACACAAAAAATTCCAGCGCTAACGACCTCTTAGCTGTGATTATAATAAGTCAATCAGATGAAGTTATTGTAATGACATTTTGTCTTTTTTCTGCATCCGTTTGTCCATTCGCACACAGCGGATCCAGTCAAGTTCAGAGCCCTCCCCCTGCCGCCAGCCTCCGCCCCCTTAGCCGCAAACCCGCCCGCCCCTCCCCTCAGCTGTCCCGAGTGCCACAATAGGCCCGAGCATCTTTTGTGGCATTAACGGTTTGGAGGAGAGCAAGAACAATGTATGAGAAGTGAGGAGCGCGGGGTTCCCACACGCGGGGTCGACGTGCACCCCCGCCGCCCCTCAAAGACGGCAACTTGCACACAGCTGATTGCTCCCCAAATCTCCCACCCGTGCCCCCCCCCCCACAACCCCCTCCTTCCATACACAAACACACTTTCCCCTACACACATGTAGCTAGCATGAATATATTTACAGTGTTCGTGTGACATGCTAATGTTAATGCAGGAAGTTTATTACATGTGGTGCAAGGTGCTGATATCAACGCAGATAAGTGTGCACACATGCAGTCGTGCACGCTCCATGTACATACTTTAATTGCCTGCCCAGACCGGGGGGTAAAAACCTTTTGTCGCGTGAAGGGAGCGGGATTGTCTGGAATCTTCATTAATTTGTACTGTCATATGTGGGAAGGTCCTTCACTACAGGGTGGGAATGCACCCAACTTTCGTTTCCTCCCCTTTAAATAGCGAATTGGAGCGGGTGGGAATGTCACTCTAGGTGATCAACATTTGTTGTCCTGTGTGAATTTAATTGGGCCTGAATTAAAACCGATGTAATCGCTTGAAATGTCCATTTCAACACTGTATAAAAAGTTGGGATTTTACAAGAAAGAAGTCGCAATTTGCAAAAAATGCCAAATCATAATATCCTAGAAAATTTTACAAGGTTTGCAATGTAATTTTACAAGAATAAAGTCACAATATTACAAGAAAAAAGTAATCTATGAGACTAAACTTTCAATTATTTGAGAAAAAAACGTCTCAATATTACCATATTAAAGATGTAATATTATGCAATTATAAAATGCATAGGGTATGACCATTGTTTTCCTCCTATTGACCTCTCCAGTACTCTTCCACTCTTCCGTGACCCTCCATCATTTAATTGAGCTGTGGGTGGCACCCAGCGGACTCCCACACTCTGTTGCTCTGCTGCTGTCAGCTCCAATCAGAGGTTGGATCCATGCTGATTTCAGGCACCTGTGCCTTGCGGCGACTCCCCTCCCTCCCTGATCCCACTCCCACCAGCCTGCCATGGTCTCTCGGGGCAACAGGCGCACAGTTTGCAGGTCATTTGTCACCAATTGTCAGCGTTTAGCAGGGCAATGATGTGAGGCAAGGTACGGGAGGCCTCATAGAGGCACGGCAAGGGGGTGGCGGGAGCTCTGCATCCCACCCCTGAAGAATAATTGTGTGTCTTTCGTTCTGCAATGTGACGGAAGTTCTGTCATGTAGACCCACGTTCTGCCTAGACAAGATGTTTAAAAGTACCGTACATCCAAATCATCACAACCTCATTCAATCTCCAAATAGAGACGATTGAGTTGCACAAATAATCCTCCAGATGGCTTCAGGACGGTATTTGTGAGCGCCGCGTCTCATGTCCTTGTTTGTTTTTCTTAATAACCAGAGACTTTTGAAGAATGTCAGGGGCTGGTTGTCATTACCGAGGAATAGTAGGGGGGTAGGTCCTGATCCCTCGTGAGACAAGCCCCAAGTTCAGCCACTGACTTCCATCACTGAGTCAACAGGGACGGGGCAAGTCTTCCATCACAGCGCCAGTCGCTAAGCCGAAATCCCAAATACAGCCAGTTGGGGAAGGAATACCAGTGTCCTATAAGGGATCTGTTTTCATTCCAGGGGAAGTGGTTATTTAAGTAGACTACAGGGGGAGCCCCCTTTTGTCCAAACATCCACTGAGGGGTTTATACTCTCAGGGTTATTTGATGCTTTCATTCAAGAGGGGCTATCAGGAAGACAGTAGGTAGTACTTGGACAGGTCGGTAATAGGCCACAGGTCAATCATTGCTTCTGCTTCACTACTGAAGAACCAACATTTGCATTACTTGGATGGATGGTATTAACCATCACTTATGGGTTCATTGTGTATGGGTCTCAAAATAGTCAACAGAAACCTGTGTTGTGCTATCAGTCATCGCGGTATGCCTGGTATGCTGGTGGAGGGTGGAGCTAGACGTAACGCTGTCTCTTGATTGGTTCAGAAAGAAAAGCTGATTCTCTGGAACTAACAAACGCACAGATGCAACAATACATGTTTTGGTTAGTTTTTTCACTTGTTGAGGATTCAATACTGTGCTGATGTACTCTATAGGGCATTTTGTTGTTTTTGTTGTACACATCCAGAGTAGTATGCCTTCCACAGTTGGGACCGACCCTACTCCCCAAAAGACAGATTTTCTGGAGTTTTCTTCTGACTTCAGAATCTGCTTACTCTTTAGAGTTGCAACTAAAAATCAATGTAATGGTTTTATTTCATTTGAACATGCATCAGATTACAATTGAATGCATCCCATAATCAGTTCACAGTTCCACATATCCAAAAGGAGTATGAAGAAGCAAAGCTTATTAAATCCTACCCCTCCATCTGGTACTTTTACAATCAGTAACTGTTATATTTGTTCACTTCCTGCTTTCCTAATGTAGTTTAAGTTTTTTTTTTTTATTTTCATTTTTTTAATTTATTTTTTGTCACCTACCGAAGTACATACGAGGTGATATGACCATCCAATGACATAATGTGTACTATAGTAAGTGTCAATATAGTGATATATACAGCACATCATGACTGGTTCAAGACTATTCATCCTTGTATTTAGCAAACATCAACTGCTTGTATTGTTTCTTGAATTCGCTCATCGTTATACATTGTTTGAGGGTCTTACTCCATCCATTTCATGGTTTGATTCCACATACTTATGTATGTATTTGAAACATAACTGAAGTTAGCTTAGCAGATTTGAACAAGATGGTTTTCACAATTTTTTTCAAGCAGCTATGCTTCCCAGGGGTCATTTTTTGAGAAAATGTAAAATTTCTCATGATGACCAATGATTGTCAAGGCTTCTCAATACAGGGTTGACAAGAAGTTGAACATGACGCCTCAATATGGCAGAAGCAAACATATATTAAATTATTTTTGATATCCACAAATGCTACTTCTCAGAGGCTGCCAGGTAAAAGTGTTGACTTGGCCTTGGACTTCAGTCGCCTCCAATATTGGTATAATATGTGTAATCATGAAGGTTTTTCAGTGTTTGCACATGGATTGCACGAGGAGTGTTTTTGGCAGGTTGGAGCTCTGCTTGGTGCCACTATGCAGCTTGTGTTAATGGATCTTCAGCAGGGGGTTGCCTTGATTGCTCAAGCATCTTTCATCTGGCTTGGCTGCAGAGAACCACAGCCCGTCCCAGGACCACATATGCGGAGCTCAGCTCATGTAAACACGCGCTGACCATTCCTGGCTCCATATGGAAGACATCAGTGCCTAGAGAGCAGCGTGATGCCTGTCATAGTGGGGTCACAGGATTACATATATATTTCCCCTGACTCCTTCCACCACCGCCCTCAACCCCACCAAATAGCCCCTCCCTGAAAATACATTCTGATCTGTCAACATGGCTTGCGACCTGCCAAGCGCTTACCGGAGCCTCCCCCGGGTTGGCTTTGAAAACGGTTGCTCAGCTTCAATTTAAGACTAATAAACGTTCACACTGTCAGCCCCTCCTGCACACTTACAGTGGCGTAGTGTGGGCTGCCAGCACCTGGGGGCGAGGCGAGTACTTTGGCCCCCGACCCATATCCATACAGCAACAATTTTATTTTCAATAACTTAACCAGAAGTCCCATTTCTGTTAATATATGAATACCTATTATTGGCAAATTTGAATCAGGATCAATTTATATGCCTCTGACTCTGTGAAAATCTACTGTTTTATTTTCAATTGTTTACAAAAACCATTACATTTCATATGCAAGGATGGTGGCACTGAGTTGTTCATAGAACACCCCATGCCCAGTCAGGAGAAGGCCACAGGGCAGACCGAGGAGGGATCATGTCTCACAGCTGACCTGGGAACACCTTAAAGTCCTTCCAGTGGAATTGGAAAATGAGGACCAGGAGGTCTGGATGTCACTGAGTGCTGCCCTCGCGACCAGGACTGAGATCCGCTTAAACTGAAATACATGAACGAATGGCTTCATGGATGTCAGGAATGGGTTCTACCAACACAAGTTTTCAGTATGCACAATGACGTCAGTGGTTGTTTGGCGAAGAGACACCCCCATGGTGCAATAATGACACTTGGCCTTGGATTAAATTACAAAAAAAGCCCCTGATTGGCTAATTTTCCACTTTTAAGTTCCACCGCTCTTACCAGCATGGTAATCATTGCCTTACCAGGACTACGTACACCCCAGTACAGCTAAAAAGATAAACATTATCATCTGAATCAAGCGGTTCTTCTGTGTCCTGAGGCTCAGAGGTTAATGAGCAGCAGCGTAATTACCGCGTTGACAACTTGTTTCTTCTCATCATGGATGAGCAGTCTGGAATTAACTCATTAGCAGCTGCCCTGGCTGTACAATTAGTCCTTGCACCACCAATTAAATCCCCGTGTTACGCCTCAGCGCTCCCTCGACACGATGGCTGATGGGTGCCAGCGTACCTTCGGTCTCTGATTCTGGAGTGGTTGGACATTGCAATACAGGAGGACACAGGTGGACCCGATTCCTCCAGATGTCTGCTCGGGTGGCCCAGCTACAATGCTACCCATCTGGAGGCCTGCTCCACTTCAGTCTGGACTGTGATGAATGGGGGGGGGGGGTCTCTGTTGGATGTCCAGCTGAGTCGGCCCAACATGGGCCTAATCCATCAACCCCCCCCGTACCCTAATGGGTCAAAGGTTCTGTCAAGGCATTGCCAACGCCTCGCAGTCATTTATTGGCCACAAATGAACTAATTCAATTGGAACGAGTGTGGCTTTATTGGATGGAGGGTCCATTGGGCTTCTGTTTGTGCTGTCACTGTCACTTTAAGGCTTGCACGCAATAACAAAAAAGACGAGGTACACCTGCACAATCTAGGATGTTGGGTCGTTTTGTTTTGTTGGCATTATGGGTTTATGGTTGTGATTGCTGAATGGCTAAGATTAAGGATTAGTTGTGTTCAAGTTTAGTGTTGGGTTGCTGGTTAGCATCCGCTAAGAGATTAGGTTTTTGGGTTTACAGTTAATATATTGTTGGAGTTTAGGAGTTTGGGTTAGGGTTGGATTGATTAATTCATAAATCAAGGCTAGTTCCCGAATTAGAGCATGCACCTTATCAATACATTTGGTCTTTGTATTAATTCCATGCTATTACCTATATCTTTGAAGGCAGGCCCACAAAGTCGTGCGTGTGGTGTGGACCCCTTTGGGATCAACTTGAACAGAGTTATGTGACCGATGACCTCACAAATTTTTTTTTTCCGGATGACTGGACAAATAAACATAGAAACCAAGTGTCCCAACACTTTTGTCCACTTTACAGTGTATTTGGTGTCAAAGGGGGGCCCCTCGATTTCCTCCTTTTTTTTTCTTTATTTCTGTCCATGCTGCCCATCTTACTCCCCCCCTTTGCCTCCCCCCTGCTGTGAGCGGCCTCATTAGGGAAGTGATGATGTAAGCCTTGTGTTTCATCAGGCGCTGCCATTTGTCATTATGACTGACAAGTGCCAAGGTGACCCAACCAAGGAAGGGGAGGAAAGGCTTCCCACTGCTCTCATATCCTTCGCTTTCTCTCGCTTTTGGTTTCAGACCGTGCAGAAAAACACACACATGAAAAAAAAAAAAACGACCACATTATTATCGCTGCTAAATATTTCGATTTCTGCCTGCGTGAAGTCTCAGTACTGCAACTGAACTGATGGCCGATGCCAGAAACCTGAGACGACTCTTGACAAGCCGAGTCTCAGGAGCATGCGGAAAATGTGTCGAAGAGCCCATCAATCATTCCGAAGAAGACTGCTTCAAGCTGCTGCTCAAAGATCCTGACAAGATAATACATAGTGAGGCTGTCAAAAAGGCCTTGTATTTACCGTAAATGAAACTTTCAGGAGTTCAAGCATTGACTATTAAAAAGTCAATGAGTTCTTTGGTTGAAGCTTAGGGACTTCTGCATGCTGAACATTTTAATATGGATGGAAGGTCACTAATTGCAACAAAAAGATCTGCGACTAAATAGTAATGTTTAGAGTAGTGTAGTTTATTGGTGGTTTTTCAGTGGTGAAAATATTTTAAACCAATATATTCAACAGTTCTCATTAGGATGCACTAAAGCTAATATTCTAATACAATGAAATTTTTGTCAATTTAAATTTATCGGAGTGGTTAGCATGTAGGCCACACAGTCAGGAGATCGGGAAGACCTGGGTTTGATTCTCCGCTCGGCCATCTCTGTGTGGAGTTTGCATGTTCTCCCCGTGCATACGTGAGTTTTCTCCGGGTACTCCGGTTTCCTCCCACATTCCAAAAACATGCTAGGTTAATTGGCGACTCCAAATTGTCCATAGGTATGAATGTGAGTGTGAATGGTTGTTTGTCTATATGTGCCCTGTGATTGGCTGGCGACCAGTCCAGGGTGTACACCGCCTCTCTCCCGAAGACAGCTGGGATAGGCTCCAGCACGCCCGCGACCCTCGTGAGGATAAGCGGTAGAAAATGAATATCAGCATTGTTGTCCACTGAAAACTGAAATTAAAATGATTTAAAATTCTGTTATTTCTAGCTAAAAAATAAACAAAACAAAAAAACCTTCTCCAGCTTTCTTGGGAGGACCCTTAGGTCTTGCCCGACCTGCTGTGAGACCCAGTCCTTCCAGTGTGTCCTTAGTCTCCCTTGAGGCTCATACTTGTTGGATGTTGGCATCCCAAATAGATGCTTGAGTCAGCTAGCTCCTCTTAATGTGGAGTTGCCTCTGAAGACACGGGAGCTCAGCCATGGTTGCACCATCCATGAGGAAAACCCAAGGTTTTAGTGTGTAAAAAAAAAAAAAAAAACCCAAAAACTTGATGCACACTTTGGTGCTGTTGGCTTGACTTTTCTGTCATGGCACCAAAGGCAGTACTGTAAAAACAAAGTAAGGACTTGATTGACAGCTCAAATATGAACTATATTTAAAGAATAACATCTAAAATATACCTTTTAAGAGTGGCGTTGTCACATAAACAAATAATTTTAACATCGTTTTAACAGCTTTCGCCTTTGAACACAAGTGAACCAAACTACTGCAGAATTAATTTGCATTCATAGTGGACCGAAACCCATCTCTAAAGTGGTGTTGGTTTCCTTGTTTGGTGGTGCACACTGGGTATGGATAATCACGTTCACATTAGACCAAATGCACAATTTGATCCAAACATGGCACCCTAACACCGCCATTGGAAAGCTGTGCTCTAGCAGACAACAAGAATCACTAGACTCCCTGTGACCCCCGCAAGTCTGTGTCTGAATGATTGAGATGATCCGGTCCTCTAGGAGCTCTCGGAGTCTGCTTTTTTTTTTTTTTTTTATGTGCTGCGCCCACCGGGCAAGCGAGAATGTGTTTGACATGACGCTGAGGCGGCCTACAAACAGCAGGATACGATTAATGACCACAGGATAAGATTGTTGCAATATGGCCTCCCCAGCACCCCTCCAAGCTTCTTCACTGCGGGACTGTCATATTTCACCGACTTGTGTGTGTTTGATGCAAAATGGCTCCTTTCATCCTCTGCTGATGCGCCTCATTGATATGCATTCCTCAATCTCGCACTCTTTTGTCATGCTTATTGCAGGAATACTTTAGCAGATTACACACAACCTGCACACCGCTAAGATGCCTACTATATCTGTTTGTCCCGCAACACAACTTTACAGAAATCTGGAGGCCAAATGGTGCCAGATTGTTGCAATGGGAGAGAGATGCTGGGATCTTAGGGGTCAGTGCCTAAAAGCGTGAACGTGCAAGGGTGGGAGAGGGCATGAGGGAAGGACAGGAAAACCTTAACAAGGTGTCAAACAGGGCCTTTGGCTCTTTGCACAAGAGCTCTGGTGGAGCTGAACCTGCGCTGTGATGTTTGTTGACACGTCTGGGAGAGAATTTGGGAGTTTTCACAGCCTTCGTCAGGAGAGGGCATGATTTTTCCCAGGGATCATCCCCCTGGCTGTTGGCTAATGCCAAAGGACTTTATTACCATGGTGACAGAATGGATGGGGAAATTCTTCCTGGGGTCTCTGCAGTGCACCTGCAGGGGCAGAAGCTGGGTGAAAATGGGAAGTTAAGAGGAATATTTTGGAAGTTGGAACTATACATCCTGTCGCTTGATTCCTGACGTCTCTCTGGAATTTAGTTAGTGAAAAAACACAGAAATTTGTCGACCTGTGGCATGGATCGGTATTTACTTAGCAATACATTTTTCCTAAATACTTTCTTAATAGGGCTGCACGGCGGGTGAGTGATTAGCACCCATACCTCACAGCTAGGAGACTCGAGTTCAATCCCACCCTCGGCCATCTCTGTGTGGAGTTTGCATGTTCTCCCCATGCATGCGTGGGTTTTCTCCGGGTACTCCGGTTTCCTCCCACATTCCAAAAACATGCTAGGTTAATTAGCCACTCCAAATTGTCCAAAGGTATGAATGTGAGTGTGAATGGTTGTTTGTCTATATGTGCCCTGTGATTGGCTGGCAACCAGTCCAGGGTGTACCCCGCCTCTTGCCCGAAGACAGCTGGGATAGGCTCCAGCATACCCATGACCCTTGTGAGGATAAGGGGTAGAAAATTAATGAATGAATGAATTTGTAACTTGGGGGGGCGTACAACAATGAATCTCACACACAATAAAACTAAAATAAAGTAAAATTATTCCAACAACATGCATGCTAGGTTAATTGCCGACTCCAAATTGTCCATAGGTATGAATGCGAGTGTGAATGTTGCCCTGTGATTGGCTGGCGACCAGTCCAGAGTGTACCCCGCCTCTCGCCCGAAGACAGCTGGGATAGGCTCCAACACCCCCGCGACCCTCGTGAGGATAACCGGCAGAAAATGAATGAATGAATTATTATTTCTTAATAATTTATGATTTAACAAAATTCAACCACTCCACACCTTCCCCAACTATATTGCTACAAAGTATTCTGTGATATGAAAATTGAACTGATACACACATAAAAATACCAAATGAAAGACCTTCCTACAAACTTTTCTCCCTTCTGCACACGATTTGGAGAGGGGGAAAAAAATGCTGATGCTTCAGAGGTTGTTGGAACCGAAGCGGACTGCCTGCAGAGAAAATAATGGGGGCACATAGCAGAACAAACCTGAACCGAGGCCAAGCCCTCACGAACCCCCTCCAAACACACACATGAACTGCAACTAATTAATGTCCTAGAGGCTACACACACACACACACACACACATGCAGGAATATGACCACATGAAACTACTTTCTCTGATGAAACCTGAATGCTTCAGAAGCAAGCCTGCAAGTTTTGTGCTGCTTCCACACTTGTGCTTATACTACTGTATGGAGGTTGGTCAATGACCGTGAGACACTCGGAACCCATATTTCACTAAGTCCAATCCCCAAGGAAAAGACGGCAGAGACAAACACATGTTGCACATACTGGGAATGGGGCGTGGTTAGCAACACCGTAGGCGCCAAACACCAATAGCATAAACAAAAGTGTGCAGATCATTAAGTTTGAATCATTAAGCCAAGTGTTTGATGACTACTTCCTGATTCACGGAGGTTGACATTAGGGCTGGGTTGAACGATTATTTCTGTAATCGATTAATCTAGAAAATAGTTTTTTGATGCATTGATTAATCCCTGAAGGTCCCTGATTAGTCCCTGAAAACATAAACCACAAACACATGCACAGGTTAATAAAAATATATATTTCTAAATGAAATATGAATGGGTGCTTCCTCAATAGGTGCTGGTGCATCGCAGTCGTGCTTTTGTGATATGCCATCTTGTTGCCGCGGCCGCCGCCGTGTTTTGATTCTGAGTAGTGGTGTGGCATTTGTGAACGAATGGGTCAAATAAACTAGTTCTTTTTTGCGAATGAACGAATGAACCGCCCATAAAATACCCGTTCAGTCCGCCGGGCCGTTTTGTTCATGACCGACACAGCACTAGTTGGTGAGCCGTTGAGTCGTAAAGAACGTGAACATGAGTGAACGGACTGACTCGACCAGGTCTATGCACGGGGGGACATCACAGGCTAACAACCAATTGACCGAAATGAACGGATCTTTATACTGAATGAAGCGGAATGATCCTGTTCACTGAAATGAACGGCTTTGCCCACCACTAGTTCTGAGTGAAGGCACATCGACGTGGACGTATTTTTTGTGTCGAGGTCATGGATGACGTCGACACGTCGTCCCAGCCCTAGTTGACATAAGACAATGGGACCGTACCATCTTTGATTCAACGGCAAGAGCAAATGTTGAAAAGATAGATTGTTCTCAGAAACGTAACGAAGAAGTGAAGAGTTTCTGTTGTCTTTCTTCATCCGTGCTTTTGTTGTGAGTAGGCTACTCCAGAAATATTCGGACTCGAATCCTGCATTTCCACCAAATCTCCGAGGGTCCCTCATCAGGACATGTGCCAACACCCTACAACGTTTTTTTGCGTAATGCTGCTATAATGCTAACTATTCAACCATTCAACAAACCGCAACCATTTGCCTTCAAACTTTTAGAAAAGGGTTGATTTAATCCTGCTAGCTCATAAAACTTGTGTTTTCAAAATCAACAACAACACTAAAACTTTTTACTCGTGCAAGACTCCATGTGAGTCACTGTGTGTGTAATTAATTGTTTTTACTGCCAGGTTGGACCGTGTCTGTCACTGTGGAATTTGTATTTGGCCATGAACTTGTACGTGTTAGTTGAGGTATTAACTTATTTGAGCAAAGGATTATGTCCTACTGGTTGTCCTGCACATGGAATGACCAAACAGAGGCCCCGGTATGTTTGACAAAGTGGGCCCTGTCACTTGTCTGCAGTTTGGCCTTCTCCGTGTCACTGTGAGAACTGATGCTAACTAATGTGCCTTAAAGAAGGCAAACACACAGACTCACACACACATGCACACTCGGTGCCACGCCTATCTGATGTGGGAATGTTAGCTTAGCTGACTGTTGGCGACCAGCCCGATATCTTCATTGTTTTACATGTTGTTATCCAGTATGGGCCAAACATGCTAGATAATGATGAGCTAAGAATGTGTGCAGACACAAACACACAAAACCTCAGAGAAGCCATTCAACACTAGATTGTTTTTACTCCTGCTAAGGTTTTTTAGTCAGCAACATTCATGTTGTGGTTTGGAGAAAATCAGTAACTTTCAAGGTGACTTTAAACGCAATGTAATGTTAATGGTTTAATTTCATTTGAACATGCATCAGATTACAATTGAATGCATCACATAATCAGTTCACAGTTCCACATGTCCAAAAGGAGTAGGAAGAAGCAAAGCTTATTAAATCCTACCCCTCCATCTGGTACTTTTACAATCAGTAACTGTTACATTTGTTCACTTCCTGCTTTCCATAATACAGTTTTTTTTTAATTATTTTTTTTTTGTCCCGGGCGGCACAGCGGTCGAGTGGTTACCAGGGTTCAATCCCACCCTCGGCCATCTCTGTGTGGAGTTTGCATGTTCTCCCCGTGCATGCGTGGGTTTTCTCCGGGTACTCCGGTTTCCTCCCACATTCCAAAAACATGCTAGGTTAATTGGCGACTCCAAATTGTCCATAGGTATGAATGTGAGTGTGAATGGTTGTTTGTCTATATGTGCCCTGTGATTGGCTGGCGACCAGTCCAGGGTGTACCCCGCCTCTTGCCCGAAGACAGCTGGGATAGGCTCCAGCACCCCCCTGCGACCCTCGTGAGGAAAAGCGGTAGAAAATGAATGAATTCATTAATTTTTTGTCCCGTGCCAAAGTATGTTTTTTGGAATGTGGGAGGAAACCGGAGTACCTGGAAAAAACCCATGCATGCACGGGGAGAACATGCAAACTCCACACAGAGATGGCTGAGAGTGGAATTGAACCCTGGTCTCCTAGCTTGTGAGGTCTGCGCGCTAACCACTCGACCGCAGTGCCGCCCATTTTCAGTGTTTTGAAAACAAATTTCTGTAATCAAGTAATATTTTTTGTTTGTTGGTTAGTGGGTAACTTGACATTTGGCAGACAGGAATCTAATATTTTGGGTATGTGAACTGCAAAAAATGTAATGTATCATTTCCAGCAATGTGCAGCAACCCTCCATAAAGTTTCATAGAATTTTTTTTTTGTTTTGGCGTAATGCTGTTATTAGGTAAGCGTTTAAAGGTAAGACATGTTTCTTGTGTTCTTTGGTCGCAGCGTTCCTCGACCTTCCTCGCAGTCTGCTCACGAGGCCTCTGACACACTTAATGGGATTATGCTAATATCATTTTGGGACGCTGACCTCGGACCGGTGCCAGGTTTCTTACACATGGCCGCACAAAGACGACGAGGGTTGGGGTGGTTTCACCCGGGCTGGGTTCAGGTCGGCCCCCTTGGCACTGGGCAGCAAATCTGAAGTTTCAGCTTCTGTTTCGTGTTCGTCTTCTGATTCAGTCTGGAACGATGAAGGAAATGCATCCCGGCTTGAATGAATGTGCATTTTTTTGGGGGGGGTAAGGGTGAGGTTTCCACGGAAACACGTTGATGCCAGCAAGGCTTCCTCCTTCCTGCTGGATGTGTCCTATTGGGGGGAACGTTACAGACTACAAAGTCCATTTAAAAACAAATACACACGGAATCAAACCACAACAAAGAGTCATCCTTTGACCTTACATAAAGACCTATATTATTGTTTTCCAGTGTGTGTGTTTTTTACCCTTTTCCTTTCTTTTCCTCTTCCTTTCGCCTTCAGAAAGACCACCCATCGGGCTCGAAGGGGGCAGACGTCCCTGTGGAATAATAATGGGGTCGTCCTGGGAAAATTGCCCATGGAAAGGCCTGTCTGGAGAAAAAAAGGAAAGAAAAATTTGCTCTCGTTTCCGATCTCTCTTGGAAACATTCATCAGGCTACTCCTGCTGTTTGGTCAGGCAAGCATGCAGTCCCCAACTTCGTGTTGTTCAAGACATTTTGGACTTTTTTTGTGTCCTTTTTGTCACATGGCCATAGGGTTACTCTGTGTGAAACAAATTCATTTCGTCCTCGGGTTTGGAAGGACCACAAAAAAGCCCCAAAAGAATGAGTCAAGCGTGGTCCACATGAAGGAAAGTCTCATCAGTGTTGACGTCATCTTCTCATTAAAGAAGCAACATGACGACATGGTCATGATAATGCGCTTAGCTCTTGTGTTCTTGTTGTGAGGCGACCTTTTGCTCATCACCGCTAGTTCACATTAAACTATACTAAACTATACTAAATTATAGATTCCAGTGAGCCATATTGATTGAGGTATTTCAAATAATATATATATATATATATATATATATATATATATATATATATATATATATATATATATATATATATGTTTTATTGTAGCTATCTTGCTATTGATAGCTTGTTAGTTAGCAACGTAGCTGCCTTGAGACAAATTGTGCTTCATCTATCTAGCTATATAGTATCTATTGATAACATTTTAGCTAGCTAGTAATGTAGCTGCCTTGCTAAAGCTACCTGAGACAAAGCATTTCTCTGTCTGTCTATAGCTTCTTCGCTAGTTAGTGAAGTAGCTGCTTTGCTAAAGCAAATTGATACAAATCCTTTATGTCTGTCTATAGCTTGTTAGCGAAGTAGCTGCCTTGCTCAAGCTACCTGATACAAATAATTTATGTCTGTCTATAGCTTGTTAGCTACTTAGCAAAGTAGCTGCTTTGCTAAAGCTACCTGATACAAATCTTTTATGTCTGTCTATAGCTTGTTAGCTAGTTAGCAAAGTAGCTGCTTTGCTAAAGCTACCTGATACAAATCTTTAATGTCTGTCTATAGCTTGTTAGCGAAGTAGCTGCTTTGCTAAAGCTCCCTGATTCAAATCATTTATGTTTGACTATAGCTTGTTTGCTAGTTAGCGAAGTAGCTGCTTTGCTAAAACTACCTGATACAAATCATTTATGCCTGTCTATAGCTTGTTAGCGAAGTAGCTGCTTTGCTAAATCTACCTGATACAAATAATTTATGTTTGACTATAGCTTGTTTGCTAGTTAGCGAAGTAGCTGCTTTGCTAAATCTACCTGATACAAATCATTTATGTCTGTCTATAGCTTGTTAGCTTCTCAGCAATGTAGCTGTCTTGCTATACAGGTTTTTCTATTCTAATTTTTAAAAAGGAATTCTACTTTGCAAAAATGTGTTTATTACGAGCAGGCCTCGAACAAATTAACCATAATAAACGAGGGATTTCCCTATAAACAAAACTTTTATAAATGTTGTTGCTATTATGTTTAATCCACACTGAAATATGAAAATAAAAGGCACAAAGCGATGCCAGTTTACAATGTTTTGTTTTTATTGCAAACAATATAATACAAAAGATAAGCTTTTAAGACAATGACGCCATGTTTACCTACAGGAGACTGCAGTATGAGATGACAAAAAAAAAATCTCAACTAATGATAGAGAATATAAAAAAAAGAGACATTTTTCACAAATCCCCCCCCTCCCTCCCCCATAAAAGGCAAACCAGTGCTACACTACGCAGCTTCCGTTTGTAAGAGAGAAAAAAAAGAAAAACTGGAATCATCTGTACACAACTAAATGATAACATTTACAAAACGATAAATAAATCTGTACTGCAGCAATCTATTCCACTGATAAGCGTCATTGCTGAATTGATCTTTGCAAATAGTTAATTTCCAATAAAGTTAATGCTAAAGAATAAATTAAGAGAGGTTAGGGAGGACAGACGCGTGCCAGGGCTCAGACCTGCTGGCTGCTGAGGAGGTCAGGAGGTGACTTCCTGAAGCAGGAAGTGGGACTGCGAGTGGGCGGAGCCTCCTGCTTTGCGGCTCCGCAGGCACCAGTGGCATCGAGGCGGACGGAAGCTAGCGTCGCAAAACACAGTCAAGCACAGTGAGGTGGATTCTAGGGAATCTAGCCTGCGCGGCGCTCTCAGTCCTAACAATTTACAGTAGAAAAAAAACTCTCAGTCACTTCCTGTACAAAAATGGCGACACATAAGGCCACGGAGGGTGCTTTGTTTTTTTTTTTTGTTTGTTTGTTTTTTTTAACTCGGCGTTCCCACTCCTTTACCAACAGATGACACAGCTGAAGAGCAGAACACATACACAGTACATACTAAAATATTTATAACCACTATGTCCTCACAGAGGATTTATGTTGTTTTTCCAAAGTATTATATCTAAAAAAATATAATCACAAAAAGGCACTGTCGGGAGCCAATCCAGAGAGATAACATCTAGGGAAGAGTCAATGTGGCATTGGAGAAGATTCCTCATGGCCGGGAGAGTTGGGTGTAAATCGGCTGCTGCTCCCAGTGCTGAGGACTTTGGGTCTGAGGCACGGATGGGACCCCTGCGGTGTCGGCGATGGGGGTGTACATGGGCCTCTGGCTGGAGCTCATGTAGCTAAAGGTGGAGTAGAGGCCGGAACCCTGTCCGGAAGTGTAGTACGAAGCGCCGCCCTGCTGGTCGGGATAGTCATACTGCGCTCGGGAGATGGGGGGGTAGGAGGAGGCGCTGTAGTGCTGCAAGCTGAAGGAGCCGTAGGCAACGTGCTGGGGGGAGCCTTGCTGCTCGCTGTAGTGACTCGGACTCAGCTGCTCTGTTTTGATCTGAGCGGACCCTCGTTGTTGACTCTCTTGTTGACCCAAGTTGCTCAGCGAGTGCTGCTGTTTGGACAACCAGGCCCCCATGTTGCCACCCTGGCCGACGGAGCCGTAGCCGCCCTGACCGGCTGCGGCGTAGCCCCCTTGGGTGGCGGCGGCGTGACTGTGCGGTGGCAGGTATTGGTCGAATTCGTCCACGTCAAAGCTACCCATGTTGGAAATGACCTCACTGCTCAGCTCGCCGATGTCCACGGCGCCAAAGTCAATGTTGAGTTGGCGGCTGGGGCCCTCCTGAGCGGGGCGGCCCTCGCGCTTCAGGTCGGACTTAGCGGTGGGTAGGTCCGTCTTGGGGGTGGTCGGGGGTGTCGGCGGGCCCTGGGACTGACCTGAAGGGAGGACAAGGATAGTTTGGTCACATGATGCTGTGTTTTCAGTATGGAAAATGTTTACTTGTCAACAGTAATATTCATCATTATTGATTTTTGCTGTCCCTGCCAGCTCTCCCTATCCTTTATCTTGTGTGTGGGGCAGGTGATTTTCAATTGACTTTTTTTTTTTTTATCACAAACCCAAACTTTTCTCCACTTAAGAGACAATTAGTGCACCCTGGATCCATGCTAATAGGATAGAGAACTTATGAACACATAAGTTAATGATAAATGGACATAAATAATCCTGGTAGTGATGTGTTTGGGTGATTCCGCTTCCGTTTCTGACAATCCTGTCTATCCTTTGTCTTCCGAGTTGGGCAGCAAATTTTGACAAACAAAAACCACGAATTTTTATGAAGTTTTTGTTTCCAAACTTCCTAAAACATGCTACAACATTGATATGTACCATACATAAGATTCAATTCCAGCAGTAACACATACTAGAGCTGCAATGATTAATCAATGATTAATTGATTATCTAATTAATCGACAAGTATTAACTATTTTGGTCATAAAGTACTAGTTTTTTGGCTCTAAAAGTGTAAATAACCAATCAAAAAATTGTAATTTAGGGCCGCAACTCATGATTTTCTTGTTGATTAATCTCAAGCTTGTTTCAATCGATTAATCGCTCTGGCCCTAGAGTGACTAAACCAGTATGTGCCAAACACAAACCGTTAATGTGTGACTATCTTGTTTTGCACTAAGATAATAGGTCTGCTTTGATAGTGGACTAAGGAAATGTAAAAAATATTCACATTTGAGAGGATATTTTTCATTAAAAAGTCGAGTTAGGACCCTGATTACTCACCTGGGACTGTCATAATTTTGACATATAATGTACATAAACTAGTATATATGAACTTATTACAATCAACTTGATGGCCAATAAAACTTTTTACACCCATTTTGGGTCACTTTCCTTAGGAAATGTATCAAAATATAATTTTGATTATTAAAAACAAAAGTAGTTCTGCAGGATTACTGTGATTTGGAGAGCTCACGTGCACACTTGAATACATAATTTAATAAAGTTAGTCCTGTACCTGAATGCTCTCCCGGCGAGTGCATCTCGCCCATGCTGGAGGCAGGAGAGTCTGCCTGCTGCAGCGCCTTGAAGATGGCATTAGGAGAGATGTGAGTCTGCTCCCCGTCTTCAGGCTCAATCTGCCCGTTCTTGACGGACTTTCTCCGCCTGGGCTGGTACTTGTAGTCCGGGTGATCTTTCTTGTGCTGCACCCTTAGGCGCTCGGCTTCCTCCACGAAGGGACGCTTCTCGGACTCGTTGAGCAGCCTGGGAACACAAGGAGACACGTTCACATGTGCAATGACGTCAATTTTGGCAGGAAAAATGCAATTCAAGCATATGCATATTCGTTTGATTCCATGCGTAAAACGTGCGTAAAACCAAAAATGACCGCGTTTGACGTACCTCCAAAGTTTCCCCAAAGTTTTGCTGAGCTCGGCGTTGTGCAGGTGCGGGTACTGATCCGCCAGCTTCCGACGTGCAGCCTGAGCCCACACCATGAATGCGTTCATGGGTCTCTTGACGTGCGGTTTGCTCTTGCTAGAACCGTTGACGCGCACCGGCATAGGCACCAGAGTCCAATCGTAGCCTTTGAGCACCTGGGACACGGCGTCGCGGATGCACACCGGGAACTTCTCCTCCTCGTCCCCTTCTTTCTTATAGTCTGCGCCGTGCAGGAGGTGGTTGTCGGAGGGTCTGGTGTTCTCCGTGTCCGAACCGGAGCCGGACGGGCACGGCGAGCCGGCGGAGTCTTCGGACATACTGGGACTGGGCGCGTCGGAGAGACACTTGTCCTGTTCTTCTGTCATCTTCAGGTACGGATCGAGGAGATTCATGCGAAATAAGTTGCAGGACAGCTTGAAAGAAGAAAAAAAAAAGCGGAAAGTCCGAATCCAAGCGCACTGAGCCCAAAGACTGCAGTGACAGCAAAGCCTGCTGTGCGCACTTTGACGTGAAAAATCCTTTTTTTTTTAATGACAAAAAAGTCCAAAAAAAGGCGTAAAGTGTCGATCCTTGGAGGCAAAATGTGATTGTTGCTCCTCAACTTTGCGCAACTGTTTCCCAACTTGACTCACGGAGCGACTCTTGGAGGCTGTGAGACGCTTTTTGGAGACGCTGAATTTATTCTAAGGGCCAGGAAGTGTTTGGGGTGGAGGTGGGAAGGGGGGTTGCTGGTAGGCGGGGACGTAACACGACTCTGCTCCAAAGAACATGAGCAGCTCTGGAAAAGTCTGTTTTTTTCTGATTTTAAATGCAACATCAAATAGCAAAATGGAACGAAAACATAAAAAAAGGCGCAAACAAAAATGACGAGCATAGCGACACTTTTGCACAAATGCATTTGTTTCTTAATTACATTTATTCCTGAATACTTTTCTTATCCATTATCCCAATATTCCCTTGGTTGCTTTAAAAAAAAGTCCAACTCATGCAACAGTTGAAAAGTAAAATGCAAAAGTTCAGAATGTTCGCCATAAAAAGTTAAGAGGAGCCAACGGGCTGCAGTCTCACGTCCACCAATAGGGGGCGACAACAGTCCAGAAACACGGACCCACCCTGCATTGAGAATCACTCAAGTGGGCGTCAACCAACATACAAAAATATCATGCATTTTTTAATATTTGCTTAAAAAGCATTTTTTACCACCATACTATTGAAGTGAGTTCAAATATATTTGTATAATAATGCAACAGAGTGTACTATATATGTGTCTGTGTATACATAGATATACTACAGTACTGTATATACACAATCTCAAACCACACATTCAAATGGACTTATACTATATTATTGTATTAGCCATACTCAATCAGAAGTAAAGTAAACTTAAGTTAGCACTCTTTAAATATAACTTACAAATTGTATATTTTGTACAGTTATTATACTACAGTATTTCAAAACATGGTAAAAACTATATGAATAATGGCAGGATGTCCAATAATTACACAAGATTTCTTGTTGAGAAAAAAATGTCTCATGGGGAGTAGGTCTTGGATAACTAAATTAATTAATTAATCACTCAATTAACCTCAATATATTGCAGTGTGCATACGTGTCTGTTTTGCTCGTCTCTCGCTGTGTTTGTCCCATAGAATAGTGGCATGAACGGAGTGAGCCTTTTTGTCAGTCGTACAGTCTCTTTGTCTCCGTGGGTAGAGACGGGGCCGCTAGTGTACACACAAAATGTAGAAAAGTGCAACGTAGTAGAAATGAAATGAGTAGGATTGTATACCGGCAATCTTGTGTTGTGTGTCGTAGTGTATGTATGTAGTATTTTACACTGGTCACACAGTGTCAGTAATGAGACAATAGCCACCGCAGGAAGTACTGTACATAACAAGAACTTTTAAAAAAAAGAGTGACAAGGAACTTTCTCAATGCTAACATGTTTGAAGCTATATTTTCTTTAAAGGTGACTATAGGAGTATTATTTCATGTCGAGAGGGATTAATAATTTTGGTTATGGTAATGGTTTTATTTAATTTGAACATGCATCAGATTACAATTGAATGCATCACATAATCAGTTCAGTTCCACATGTCCAAAAGGAGTAGGAAGAAGCAAAGCTTATTAAATCCTACCCCTCCATCTGGTACTTTTACAATCAGTAACTGTTACATTTGTTCACTTCCTGCTTTCCATAATACAGTTTAAGGTTTTTTGGGTTGTTTTTTTTAAATAATGTATCTCATACCGAAGTACGAGGTGATATGACCATCCAATGACATAATGTGTACCATAGTAAGTGTCAATATAGTGATATATATAGCACATCATGACTGGTTCAAGACTCTTCATCCTTGTATTTAGCAAACATCAACTGCTTGTATTGTTTCTTGAATTGGCTCATCGTTGTGCATTGTTTGAGTTCCTTACTCAATCCATTCCATAGTTTGATTCCACATACTGAAATGCTATGGCTTTTTAACGTAGTCCTAGCATATAAGTGTTTCAAATGTAGTTCTTCCCTGAGATCATATTTCTCCTCTCTTGTAGAGAAGTATTGGATGACATTTTTAGCTAATTGGTTATTTTTAGCCTTATGCCTTATGTTAATAATAATGTTTTTTTTAAGGTCACAAGAAGGTTTTCTGCTTTTTAACTATGAAAATACCCGTCCTGCTAATGAAGTGGTCGACAATATCAGATATCAAATTCTTTTTCTGTAGTTTTTAGGGTTTTTTTGTGTTGCTATATAAGGTGAAAGATAATATTAATTGTCCAGAATAGCTTTTGAGGAATGCGGAGAAGTGATGCTGCTGTTGTGTCAACACGCAGAAGAGGAAAAGCCACCAGCAGCTCACACGAGCACATCAGAAGGGACGCTGAACTTTTTTGAGCCTTCCCCAAAGATGTGAAGACTTACGTAGAGGGGGGGGGGGGTGGATACTCGGAAAGTTCGTCGTTGGTCTCGCCGCTTACGTGGAAGACGCCCACCGGCCCCGCGGGCCGAGCGGGTCTTGGGAAACTTCTCAGCTTGACTTGGAGCCGTGGTGTGAAAATTTTGAGGCAAACATTGAGGGTAAACTGCCAAATCATGTCTTCCACCTCTCCCAGCGCTCTGAGATTCCATTCAAGACTTTCAATAGCACCGCCCATTCTGTTTTGGAAAACTGGTGTGGAGATGTGCTAATGGGAATGTCGCTTTTACTACGCGACCATTTTAGCATCAGCGAATGAAACGTAGCAATGTTGCAATAGCCAATAAAACAAATTAGGCACTCCGCAAGGCCCTAAAATTCAGCAAATGTATGTCAATTGGGGTGCATGATAATTATGGGGCGGATATCAGGGAATTATGACATCATACCGATAAATCCGATAGCTCAGATAACCGATCAGAGACAGCGCTGCTGTGTTCGAAAAATGCCAAAAAAAGACCTCCATGGCGTCACACCACCTGCTCGGAACGTGTGTCCGAATATAGTGCACTTTGCTGGGCCACAGCCGGTGGCTTCCTCTGCTCTATATTCCGGTTGGTAGTAGTTTGGGGCATAATATTTAATTAGGACAAATCAACAGGTACCATTGGTCAAATCCTAATTTGATCAATTTGAAAAAAAAAGATGGCTCTGATTTTGGATAGTCCATCTCAGGATCTTCCAGCAGATGGACAAAGAAGCAGAACATCTGAGTGGGAGGCGGCGTTGGCAGGCATAGACCACCACGTTCACAACCGACATCACACCTGTCTGACATTTTCCGCCATTTATGCCAAAGCGGTCCAGACATGGCGGAGGACCAAACGAAGATCTGTACCAATCTTCTCCCCCGATGCCACCATCGTCATTTATTCTGCGGAATGGAAAGACAAGAGAAGGGTGCTTGAACAAGTCAGCATGGGTCGTCCGCAAGTGTTTGCCGAACCGGATCAGAGGAGCCTCAGCCACGGGTAGTTGTTGACACATGGCATTTTGCAAAGGGTAAAGTTTAAACGGGGACTTATCAAGGGCTTGACACTTCTGGGAGTTGAAGGCGGAGTGGGGGAGCCGGGGGGGTGTTTAAGAAAGTCTCTCACACTTCCCCGAGATTCCGCAAAACCGTTCTGAACCGCTTTGCAAGTAAGGACCGGGGAGAAAAAATACACACATGGAAGTGGCAGAGAACACTTCTCCACCAGGAACCTTTCCAGAACAAACCCCTATGAAGTAACCACCATATTGACCTGAATAGTTTCACTTTTACAGTCAATCCCTGTTTATCGCGGTTAATCGGATCCAAACTAAACTAGGATTTCTTATTTATTAATGGAATATTTTCATAGTTAGCATAGAAAACCTGTTTACCACCAACATTATTAGAGCCATCTAGACACAGAATAATCCATAATACAGACACATATAAGTTCACATTGGGAGATTTATTTGTTGTTCATTTTCTAACTTCCTGTTCTGTACAGTACTTCCTGCAGTGGCTACTGTCTCATCAATGTAACATTACTGACACCAAGTGACCAGCATAGAATACTACATATCATTCATAATGTCTTTGCATGCATCTCCTGAATGCCTTACAGTATATTTATGCTTTATTTAATTTAGGGTTAGGGTAGGGTTAGTTTTATGAGACTAACCCTAACACAATCAACTCTAGCTTCACTCAACCAACCTTTTTCAAAATATATTAATTATGGGTATGGATTAGGATTAATCCCCGAAATCTAACTTAACTCTAACCAATTTTAATGCTTGAAAATGCTACATTTAGGCCACAAAACAGTAGACAAGGGTAGGGTTAGATTTAGGGGACTAACCTTAAGTGCATATTTAAGCTAGTTGTCCATATTGTTGCCCTGAATGAAGCATGCTCAACCATAAAACTGGTTTAGGGTAGGGTTAGATTTCAAGGGCTAAACCTAGGGTACGGTTAGGTTTAGGGCAGTAACCCTAAGTGCATATTTAAGCAAGTTGTACATATTGTTGCCTTGAATGAAGCATGGTCAACCATAAAACTGGGTTAGGGTAGGGTTAGGTTTAGGGGTCTAACCTTAAGTGCATATTTAAGCTAGTTGTACATATTGTTGCCCTGAATGAAGCATGATCAACCATAAAACTGGGTTAGGGTAGGGCTAAACCTAGGGTAGGGTTAGGTTTAAGGGGACTAACCTTAATCCTAATCTGTTTTTGTGATGGAAAATTATTATTTTGGGACAATTTTCTTAAATATTCTTAGTATTTTGCCGCAAAAGCAATGCGTTATTAATGAACACATCAAATGGTGATAGAGTGAAGCTGAGGTTGGCCGGACGGATGTGTTGGATACGCCACTATTTATCTACTGTGTCTATGTGTTAATAATATGATTGGATTATCATTGTTTTGTCAAACCCTTTTCCGTGCAGTGGGATACATTTTGGTCCTCTGTGTCTCGTTATAATTTAAGCTGCACATGCAGAAGCAACAATATTGTTATTTAGAGCATTTTTATCAACAGGTCAAATGTGATAAGACCAGGAAAGAAATGGAGTCCAGCTGCAGCCAGACAGATGCATTGTGGCCTTCACCATGTGTAGTAATAATTGCTTTCTGTCGCATACTTTTTTTTCTTTTCTTCTTCTTCTCTCCGGTCTCCTCTGGAGATAACGCACTGTAATCTCAAGCTTATCTGTGCCAGGTTTCTAGTAAACTGAAACTCCTTGGCCACTCATTGATAGTGTATCTGCGGGGGCAGGAAATGCACACCCGGCAGTGTGATGATATTCAGCAAAACATGCAGCTTCAGGGAGGACATGGAAACAGAAGCTGCTTACACGGCTTCCAAATTGAACATTGCTGAGTGACTCCTGACTCTTGGCTTCCTTGCCTTCAGGTGCGGTGACCCCCCCGAGCTGCTTTACATGACAATGGGAAGGCAATAAAAGCCCAATGCGGGGATCTCTGCAGGTCACTCGCCTGCGCTCCCCATCGTGGAGCCTGACCTGTAATTATGTTCGAATGACAATGAGTTCAATTGAACAGCACTGACAACATGCTCCCGCGTTACCTGGCTCGAGAAGGTGAATGCGGCCTCCACACAGGTGGCGCTTTTAAAAAAGAATGCAGGTGCTTCACCGGAACAGAACGCTGCAAGACTACAAGGATGTTTGCCTTGCAAAGCCAGTATTCCTATACATGTGCAGCTTTAGATAAACACCTGATAGGACAAAGTCTACAAATAACCATGTATGGCATGAAGGAGTACCGGCTTAGTTTAGGGAAGTCACTTTTCCACTTCAACGTAGCACCACCATCTGGAAATCGAACTCTACTTCAAAATAAGTAAACATTTTGTTTGTACACTGAGGCAGTGATTTTCAACCGATGTGCCGCGGCACACTAGTGTACCTTGAGAAACCGTCAGGTGTGCCGTGAGGAATTATTCAATATCACTTTTTATAATTAACATTTATTAATCGTCTAATTCTAAGAGCTAGACTCTAAATTAGTAACCACGAGGTTAGTGTCCAAAGTGTCCAAATCCCCATTCCCCTCCATGATTTAGGACGTTTTCAGCAAATATGCAGCCTTCCTCCGTCAACGAGTCTTGAAACATTTGAGTGTGAAACGCAGCGCTGACTCAAGCGGCCCGCAGAGCGCTCACAACAACAACACATCAAACAGTACCGTCCGTCCGCCCGGACGGGATGATGTCAGTGTCGCACCTCGGCGCACACAGAAAGACAGCTTTCACACTCGGTTGTATGGAATGGAAAATTCAGCCCCGCCTTCCCTCCCACCTGTCTCAGGTGGAAGGTAGACGGTCGCGGTGTGAAAAGTTAAAAATAAACTGCCATGGGTTTTCCCTCGCTGGTTTCTGCCAGCTGCTTTTGTTTGATCCCCTATTATCAATCGTCAACTCATTTTGGGGCATTTTGCTAAATCAGAACCCGCTGAATCAATGATGATGCAATCTCCATACTTTGAAAATGTGAAATTAAAAAGAGGGAAATTTGAGTCGATATGAATATGAATTGGGTGGCTGACGGTAGGTCTTAAATATGGAAAATACTAATTAAAGTAGGATTTTTTTCTTTATATTATGTAATATTTAATAATTTAACATCACTTAATTATTATTATATTATTGTTACTTATTACCTGTATTATTAAAAATAATACTAAAATTTACTAAATACTAAATTTAGTAAATTTACCAATACTAAAAATTATTAAATTAAATTTATAAATTCAAATTCCTAAAATTAACTTTATTTTATATATATATTATATGATTTACTATAATAATTAAGCGTAATATATCTTAATTTTATTATAAAATTATAATTTTGACATCTAATATTGCGTTGCTTTACAAAAAATATTACAAAGTATATTCTAGTAAAGTAAAGTAATTTCTATTACATACTGTAAATTGTATAACATCATAATATAACATAATGAAGAATTTTAAATATTCATGCGTTCAGGTTTCATTTTGCTTTACTGTTACTGTTATGCTTTACTAATATATATTTGTATTTTTATGCTTTATTTTACTAATATATATTTATATTTTTGGGTCATCAAAAGTAAAATAATTTCAGTGGGAATTGATAAATTTGAGAATTATTATTATTATTATTGCCCTGTGATTTGGTGACCAGTCCAGGGTGTACCTCGCCTCTTGCCCAAAAACAGCTGGGATAGGCTCCAGCATCCCCGCGACCCTCGTGAGGATAAGCGGTAGAAAATGAATGAATGAATGAATGAATGAATATTTATATTTCTGGGTCATCAAAAGTAAAGTAATTTCAGTGGGAATTGATAAATTTGAGAATTATTATTATTATTATTATTATTATTATTATTATTGCCCTGTGATTGGCTGGCGACCAGTCCAGGGTGTACTCCGCCTCTCGCCCGAAGACAGCTGGGATAGGCTCCAGCACCCCCTCCGACCCTTGTGAGGACAAGCAGTAGAAAATGAATGAATGATTATTATTATTATTATTATTACAATTTCACACCACTGGAAGAATAACTACAGCTTTTTTTTTAATCAGTCGATATGATGCCTGTTGAAAACGGTATGCCAAGAGAAACAGAAGCTCCTTGGTGAAGGTAATTAGAAACAAGTGCGTTGTGATAAATGTCTTCTTTTGTTTCACTCTGCTGCCACCTTAGCCTTGCTCCTTTCAGCGAGGCTCGTTTGTTTTCAACGTCCAATGAAAAGAAGCATTCTTTCCACATGGCCGCCACGATGCTACCGCCGCTGACTAAATGAGAGAGTGATGATAAGGCGTAATCACCTCCCAGAGGATTGGCCCCGCGTCACACTTTTTGCCAAATACCCTGAAAATATACTTCCTGTTGCAGCGTTGATAGCTCCTGTTCCAGGGGTAAGAAGCTCATAGCTTGTGTGGCCGAGCAGATCCAGTTCTCTTAACGTGTTTCCACAGGGGGGGGATTTCAGCATGAGACTGCGGCGGTGAGATTAATATGCTCAGAAAGAGCCGGCTTGTGCGGAACAATGGCATAGTTGAAGGGCTTTAAAGCAGTGTCTTGTTACTGCCTCCATTTTGGTGCATTGCAATACACAAAGGCACTGAGCTTTTATATCAAACTAAACACGTTATTAGACTGACAGGAATGGCCGGTGGTTAATTGTTGCTAGGTAGATTTCATAGGGCTCCATTAAAACTGCCCCATAGGCCAACATGTTACCTTGAAAAGAGCAACTCTTATTTATTTTTAATTTTTTACATTTTATTTGGGCAAATATATGAAACATTACAGTGCATTTCTTACATCAATCAAAATATAACTTTCCATTATTTACATTTGTATTCAACTATCTGATCACAAGCCGAAAAGGAGTAGGCTGAAGCAAAAGCTTATAAATGCCTACCCCTTTTTGCAAGATATAAGATATGTTCATGCCACAGTCTTGTTTTCCCCTGTTATTATTATAATTGTAATATTAATATTGTTATCATTATTGTTATAATCTTTATCATTATTACCATTATTATTGTTATTATTATCACCATTATTATTCATTCATTCATTCATTCATTTTCTACCGCTTATCCTCACGAGGGTCGCGGGGGTGCTGGAGCCTATCCCAGCTGTCTATGGGCGAGAGGCGGGGTACACCCTGGACTGGTGGCCAGCCAATCACAGGGCACATATAGACAAACAACCATTCACACTCACATTCATACCTATGGACAATTTGGAGTCGCCAATTAACCTAGCATTCATGTTGTTGGAATAATTTTACTTTATTTTAGTTTTATTGTGTGTGAGATTCATTGTTGTACGCCCCCCCCCCCCCCCCAAGTGCACATTCATTCATTTTCTACCGCTTATCCTCACAAGAATCATGGGTATGCTGGAGCTTATCCCAGCTATCTTCGGGTGAGAGGCGGGGTACACCCTGGACTGGTGGCCAGCCAATCACAGGGCACATATAGACAAACAACCATTCACACTCACATTCATACCTATGGACAATTTGGAGTCGCTAATTAACCTAGCATGTTTTTGGAATGTGGGAGGAAACCGGAGAACCCGGCGAAAACCCATGCATGCACGGGGAGAACATGCAAACACAGAGATGGCCGAGGGTGAAATTGAACCCTGGTCTCCTAGCTGTGAGGTCTGCGCGCTAACCACTAGACCACCCGTTATTATTATCATTGTAATATTATTATTGTTATCATTATCATTATTGTTATAATGTTTATCATTATTACCATTATTATTGTTATTATTATCACCATTATTATAATCATCAATAATATTACCATTTTCATCATTATAGTTGTAACAATTCTTGGATTAATTTACAGTAAACCTTGGATATATCGGACTCGGATATATCGGAAATTCGCTCACAACGGACAGATAAAAAAGAAGCGATTTTTCTGTAATGCATTTCCAATAAAAATTCATTGCATATATCGGATTTTTTATAACGGATTTCGCCTATTTCGGACAAAATCTCCAGTCCCGTTCCAATGCATTTCCATTAAATTTCCCTCGCATATATCGGATGGCCGCATCGTGGCGCTCCGATTTGCCGAATCGTGACAGGCCGCTATACGACGTCATTTGCAGCGTTTGCAGCGTTGTCTGCGCGTCCAGGTACATTGGAAACATAGTCAAGGAAGTGCCTTTTTATAACGGATGAAATCCGATTTACGCATATACCGGATATAAATCCGATACATGCGTAAAACAGACATTTTTCGGTATACGCATATAACGAATTTCGCTTATATCGGACAAAACCAGTGGGAACAATTGAATCCGATATATCCGAGGTTTACTGTATTATTATTATTTTTTTACTTATTTAATTTTACAGACTTCATTGCTTCGTGTAGAGTGCTGTATCATTCCATCTGTTTTTTTCTGAAATCCGCAGTATTTGTGCTTTTATTGTCAATTTATTAGCCCCCGAAGTGTAACATTTACATATCATTTTCTGGATTGCATGTGTCTAATCTTGTGCATTAAAAAAAACAAGAACTTTTCAAAATATGAAAAGCGTGTGAGCTAGCAGTCATGGCTGGCCGCTACTCAACCTTCTATATAAATATATTTTGTCATTTTGCGGTCTGTCCGCCACTCCGCTGTATGATCAGAGGCACCAGACGGCGGAGAGACGTCGGGCCAAGTGGATGCCAAGCATAATAGAGCTCTCGGGGTCGTGTGCGTATCCCCTCGCTGCTTCCTCCACTTCCTCCGCTTGCTCCCGTGCTCAGACTGGCCCGAACCCAGCGGGGAAGCTCCGTCTAAATTGGAGCGACCCAGTAGTGGTGGCCCCCTGAAAACCTCCGGGAGCCCGGCTTTTGCATTCTAACGTTACGCTTGAAGGAAATTGTCCTCCATCATTTCCTGAGATCCAATATTTGAGCTGTTTGCTTTCCATTCTTTGTGTGACTTGGAAGGCTTTTATGTATTAGATTCTGTCTGCTGTGATTTGTTGCGTCCTGGCAAGATGGCGGGCGAAGGCTACATTAGCGAGATGGTGTGCCACTGGATCATTGGCTGCCAGATCAAGATGAAGATAAGGACCTAATACTCTCAGATAATACACTTCTAATATTAGCATACTGGAGAGTTGCAGTACAGCCAGAGAAACCATTTTAATTTAACTCTATTGGGCAACAGGAGTGCAAAGGTGACTATAGGGGTGCTATTTCATGTCTGGCGGGCTCTAAACATGTTAAAAACCATATTTACAAGGTTTTCTGTTATATTTTCTATTATATTTATATTATTATATGTATGATTATTTATATTATTTATTTTGTATTTAAGGACTCGTACTTTTTTCCTGACTTACACACTTGTATTTATAACTGTTTCAACTTTATTTCTTGTACACTTTCCTCTTGTAATTTTCTTTTTTCCATAATATTTTGACTTTAATCTCATTTTAACCACAACCAAAATTTTCTAACAAATTGGCCACTTTATTTGTTCCTCATAATATTATGACTTTTAAAAAGTATTTTTATTCATCTAGTATATGTGACTAAAATTAGTTAATTTTTGTCATAATATTACATACGTTATCCTCCTAAAATTCCGACCTTTTCTTGTTAGATTACAGATTTTTCTCATAATATTTTGACTTTATTTTTTTCGTTTTTGCTGCTGTTTTTTTTTTAAGTTTATATGTTTAGAATTTTTAAAAACAGAGGGCCGGGAATGGCCATGCGGGCCGCACTTTGGACACCCCAGATTTAGACAATAGCATAAAGAACATACCTGGGGGGCAGAATAGGCATAATTAATATAGCCATCCAGCAACTTCACCAAGCTCCCGATCTCTTTCCACATCACTGAGAGCGCCCTCTTTCAGCTACCAATGTTCTTCCTTTTTTCATGGCAGTCAGTATCAATTAACATTTTTTTAAATTATAATTATCATAAATTAATAATTAAAAATAATTAAAAAATAATTAAATTGTATTAAAAAAATAATTAAATTATGAATTAATTTATTAAATTATAAATTAATAATTTAATATTTGTTGATATTTTCATCGCAGGAGCAGCCTAACTATGTAAAAAGTATGACTTATAGTGTGGAATGTTAATATTTTACACTTCTTATATCACAGTGAGTGTATCGTACATATTGTTGTGTCATTTTTTTTCTCAGAAAATGTTGTTTGAATTCCGAATCATGACTTGTGACACAGGAAGATCTTGGTAACAATCAGCCATTGACTTCGCCAGCAGGTTATCAAGGAGCAGTGACCCTCTTATTGCAGCGCTGTGCGCACACTGTAATTACAAATCTAGAGTTACCCTCGCCACCTACACCTCACCCGTGACCTGCAACTGTGACTTCCATGCACCTTGCTATGGTTGAAGTCGACCGCTGATGCCTGTCGTTAATGACGGGGTTCAGATGGTGGACTCCGAGAATGACAAAAAAAATAGGAGAGCAGAATTCTACCTGTGCTGCTTTTCACTTTCAGTGTTAATGAGTTCCACCATGTCTCCTTAGTGTTAAATATTGCAAAAAGTACACAATTTCGTCTCAGCGGTGAAGCAGTTGTGAGCACATTCACTCATGTCTCCAAGCCAAAATTTAAGTGAGCATGAAGGTGGAAATCCGTGTTTTAGGTGCGAGTGGTTGTCCTTGGCAGTGACAGGACAAACACAGGGACCTCCTCAGCGGGCGCCGGCTGATTTTTATCACTTATGGAAAACTGACTCCCGGTTTTCTGAAAAAGGCACCCTGCATAAATATCCGATTCCCATCAACTTTGGCAGCTGATAGAACATGTCTACTCGCAGAAGAAACCAACTTTTAAATACATTTTAATCCATTTTTGATTCACTATATATCCATATAAGGATATATATAAGGCTAAAAACAACAAATGTCATCCAATACTTCTTTATAAGAGAGGAGAAATATGATCTCAGGGAAGAACTAAATTTTAAACACTTGCTAGGACTACGTTAAAAAGCCATAGCATTTCAGTATGTGGAATCAAACTATGGAATGGATTGAGTAAGGAACTCAAACAATGCACAACGATGAGCCAATTCAAGAAACAATACAAGCAGTTGATGTTTGCTAAATACAAGGATGAAGAGTCTTGAACCAGTCATGATGTGCTATATATATCACTATATTGACACTTACTATGGTACACATTATGTCATTGGATGGTCATATCAACTCGTACTTCAGTACGTGACAAAAAATTAAAAAAATAAATACATAAAATTAATAAAATTAAGTTAATATTTTTTTAATTAAATAAAATTAAAATAAATTAAAATTATATTAGTAAAGCAAATGAGAAATTGAGAATGAAAAATGAGAAAATAAAAATAAAAATAAATTAGGAAAGCAGGAAGTGAACAAATGTAACATTTACTGATTGTAAAAATACCAGATGGAGGGGTAGGACTTATTAAGCTTTGCTTCTTCCTACTCCTTTTTAAAAAATTAATAAAATTAAGTTAACATTTTTTAAAATTAAATAAAATTAAAATAAATTAAAATTATATTAGGAAAGCAAATGAGAATAAAAATAAAAATAAATTAGGAAAGCAGGAAGTGAACAAATGTAACAGTTACTGATTGTAAAAATACCAGATGGAGGGGTAGGATTTAATAAGCTTTGCTTCTTCCTACTCCTTTGCATTCAATTGTAATCCGATACATGTTCAAATGAAATAAAACCATTACCATATACTTCCATATAAACGCTTCCAGTATGTGGAATAATATTTTGATGCAAATATCATACATGAAACGGCTGTATCAGGAATGAATCGGAGTAATGAATCTACTTTTAACAAACGAATATATATTCCCGACTATGCTTGCTGAGTGACTTGGATGCATGCAGACTGACCTCCAGTTCACCCGAAACAAGCCCCTCCCCCATCCTTAAAAGTTGACAGTGGAAGTAAAAAAGCCTTCCTCTGGAACCTCACCTCCATTCAGTCGTCTGTGTAACTACAGGATTGAGAGCAATATATGAGCTTTCTTCACCGTTTTACTGCTTTTCCTTTGCTTTTCCGCGGAATACTATAACAGCAAACGTATGCAGCATTTCCAACATGCACTTTTTGGGACGATTATCCACAATGCAATTTCCACCAAAAGAAATAACTGTCTGTACAAGCTGTACACTGACTACTCTAAAAAAATATTCATGTTTTATTACTATTGCAACTTGTTTTTTTACATCACATCCGCTCAGCAGGCATCGTCTTGCGGCGAACCCCAAGCCGTAACGCGTGCTTTCTGGCTTTGCATCCAGATGTAGCTCGACTCCATCGTGCCAAACTCGTGAAATACAAAAAAAAGCTGCAATTACTCATCATTGTGGAGTGGTTGCTGCACATACATGAACGTTCATGGACGTACGCTGCCAGTGATGGCGACATTTGCCAAGAAGTAATTGTTTCCATGTATAGCTCTACGCGACACGACTGCTTTTTATTAGGGTAAATGTTTGCACATCTATTCAAATACACCATAAATCCAAATAACGTTGAATATGTCAAGGAAATAGTCGTTGAGCTGGATTCAACTTGCATTTGGAGCATTTGTGTCAAGTCGGGAGTCCTTGTATTAGGCTCAGGTGGTAGAGTACTCGTTTACCAATCTGACAATTGCTGGTATGGAAGTATTCGGGAGACATGTTGTACTTTGCAATAAGTTACAATATGGGCTTTGTAGTCTTTAAGATACAAAAACAGCAAAAATGGCGGCAATACAGGAAACAGATGAAGGGAGTACTGGACCTACTGGTGATGTTTTGGCTTCTGGACGGGTGTCCAAAGTGTGGCCCACTTGCGACCCTTGCTGTTTTTTTTTCCATTCTAAACATACAATGGGTTTTCTGGCTTCCTGACACATTCTAAAACCATGCATGTTAGCATGTTAGCGGCTCTAAATCATCCATAGGTATGACTGTAAGTGTGAATGGTTGTTGAAAATGGTCGAAAATGAATGAATGAATGAATGAATGAATGAATGAAAATGAGTGAATGAATGAATGAATGAAAATGAATGAATGAATGAATGTGCACTTGGGGGAGGGGGCGTACAACAATGACTCTCGCACACAATAAAACTAAAATAAAGTAAAATTATTCCAACAACAGTGAGTGTGAGTGTGAATGGTTGTTTGTCTATATGTGCCCTGCGATTGGCGGGCGACCAGTCCAGGGTGTACCCCGTCTCTTGCCCAAAGTCAACTGGGATAGGCTCCAGCATACTCCGATAACACTCATGAGGATAAGCGGCAAAGGAAATATACAAGGTCAGGGAAAATGATCTGACACATTTTGTAGGTTAAATAAAAGGCAAATAAAGTAAAGAAACAAAAAAGTGTTTTTATTTTTGAAAAGTACATATAATGCCATTCTGTTTCATTATGTTTTAAAAATTAAATTATATTGAATTATATGAAAAAATTGCATTATATGTACTTTTCATAAATAAAAACACTTTTTTGTTTCTTTACTTTATTTTTCTTTTATTTAACCGACAAATGTGTCACATCATTTTCCCTGACCCTGTAGAAAGAAATGGAAAAAATAGCTACAAATAAACAAATAAAATATTATGAGAGAAGTTGTAGTCTAACAAGAAAACTAATATATTAATATGAGAAAAAAACATTATTTTGAAATATTTAAAAAATCACAAAATTTTAAAATAAGAAACAAAGTTGTAATTTTTAGAAAATTAGGTTGGCTAGGTAGTTGTAATATTTTGGAAATCAATCAAATTATGCATATTTTGATGGAGTGATTGCTCCTGAACAGACTTCTTGGCTACCTGTGCTATTTTGCAGCTGCTGTTGGAGGGGTAGGGGAGGGTGGGAGAGTCGGGGTCGGAGGAGAGTTGGAACCTGATCCGCCCAGATAGAAGGCTGACTCACGCTCGTGATGCTTACCTCCTGCTCTACGGGACCCAACCAGACTGGGGCGGTGGATGTTGCCTCTTTGTGAAATCCTAAATAAACCTGAGTGGGGAAATACAAACAGCTGTCACCCGGGTGTCAAACACTCGCAAGCAATTAGACACTCATGAAAGTGAAGCCATGGAAATGTACGCGTGTTTAATACATTTGAGTGGTGATCGGCTGATTTGGGACAAACAAACATTTGACATGTCCAAGAGGTTCTTTTGAAAAGACGTGACACTCTCACTTAAGTGCTGGACGTGTTAAAGGTGTTTGTTTGCTCTGAGTACACACACAAAGCAGTCAGGGAGCGTGGCCAAATACCTCCGTTTGATATGCTGCATCATATTATGGAGGATTCTACAGTGTTGTCATTATGAGTATTATAAGTAGTGGACGTTTTCTTGTCTTTGTCGCAGCTGTGAACTACTTGTGTTTTGTGAAGGGTCAAAGGTTAATATGATGCTGGAGCCCACACAAAGCACTGTCCTAAATTAGACTTTAATATCAAGTCAGGACTTACCTCAGGGTCTCTAGGGAAGACTTTTAAGAGATGATTTGTCTCCGTTTGCAACATTTAAAAGTTATTACTTTTTTTTATTGTATATTCTTAATGAATTATTTTTCTGTAACTTTCTTTTTTTTTACAAAATTATTTTTTATATTTAATTTAGTTACAATATTAATGTCCTGGAATTTTAATGCATTACAGCGTGTCTGAAAATTACTTGAAATATATTTAAATACTGCTAATTACTGTAATTTTAAAAGTAATTATATTTAGATTTTCAAAATCTTGTATGTTTATAATTATTTGATATGTTTTTTTTTTTTTTATTTAGTTGAAATACAATGTCTCTCAGGCTACATGGCGGACGAGTGGTTAGCACGCAGGCCTCACAGCTAGGATACCCAAGTTCAATTCCACCCTAGGCAATCTCTTTGCATGTTCTCCCCATGCATGCATGGGTTTTTTCCGGGTACTCCGGTTTCCTCCCACGTTCCTAAAACATGCTAGGTTAATTGGTGACTCCAAATTGTCCATAGGTATGAATGTGAGTGTGAATGGTTGTTTGTCTATATGTGCCCTGTGATTGGCTGGCCACCAGTTCGCCTGAAGACCCCCTGCGAGCATAATCGGTAGAGAATGAGAGTAGGATAAGAGTTTTCCTTTCAAAGTATGACATAGCGTACATTAATTCAGTATATGTAGTATGTAGGCATGTAGTATATGCTTCTGCTTATACTATATAGAAGAAAATACAACAATCCAAGACAATCTCATTTATAAAGTGCCTAAGAAAGATTAAGCCATCAGCATGACCTTGCAACTCATGCCTCCCACTCTGTTGGTGGGAGACAAACGGCAGGCATCATCTGCAGCCTCGTCCCGCGAGTTCAGCGGGCACGAAAGAGCAGGCCGCCGAACCCCCTGTGAAAATGTCGTTTTGAACAGGCTTTCCTGTTTCCCACTGAGTGAGGACGCACGGTTGAGTGCAAAGCAAGCAGCGAGATGCGACGTGTTGGGATTACCTCGGGTTCCCAGAGTCAGCCAACTGTGTTGGCTGAGACAGATTGTGTTTTTAGTCGATGCTGACATGTCAGACCTGCCTGGTTGTACCAGACGGGGCAAAAGTAGCCACCACCTGGACTTTTTTTTTTTTTGGTGCTGATTGATTTTGTCAACTTTGCAACCAGGCAGTGGGGAGCGGGCTTCAATGAGTGATGGGAATGAAAGGAACAGATGACGGAGATACTAGACTTTTTGATGGTCAGTCAAAGATTCTGATACAAGATAACTCAAATTCACCTCAACAATGTTGGCTACGGCATCCAGGAAGCATCCGGATTAGATGCCTAAGACATCTGAACTGGCTCCTTTACTCTGGACCGATCTGCAGCCACCTTATTTCGGCTTCCTGTATCTGTGATCTTGTTCTTTCAGTCATGACCCGAACAGATGAGGGAGATACTCGACTTTTTGATGGTCAGTCAAAGATTCTGATTAAATTCACCTCAACAATGTTGGCTACGGTGTTCAGGAAGCACCCGGATTAGATGCCCAAGACACCTCAACTGGCTTCTTTACTCTGGGCCGAGGTGCAGCCACCTTATTTCGGCTTCCTGTATCTGCGATCTTGTTCTTTCAGTCATGACCCGAACAGATGAGGGAGATACTCGACTTTTTGATGGTCAGTCAAAGATTCCGATATAAGATAACTCAAATTCACCTCAACAATGTTGGCTACGGCATCCAGGAAGCACCCGGATTAGATGCCCAAGACACCTCAACTGGCTTCTTTACTCTGGACCGATCTGCAGCCACCTTATTTCGGCTGCCTGTATCTGCGATCTTGTTCTTTCAGTCATGACCCAAACCTCATGACCATAGTTGAGGGCGGAAATATGTTCTACAAAACGTTTTATCCTCCAGCCCAAATATTCTCATCGGCAAAGCAATGACTGAGGTGTATATAAGCTGACCCAATAATATCTTCCCCCTCCCTCCTGGCTGGACCGTCCCACTGCAATGATGTCATCGCGTCTCCGTCGCACCTAACTGAGAAGCTTCAGCAGCATCTCATGCCAACCGCCGTCTGACCAGCTTCCTGTCTGGACATTCTATGCAAGTAACGCTAACACAGCCGGGTGCCAGAGATCAGCAGAGAGGAAAGGGTAGTGAATCTTTGAAGGGGGGGACAGTTCATTTCTCGAGAAAGTGTGATCTCAAGTTTTGGCTTCGATCCAAAGTTTGTATTCCGTCTCCAGTTGTCAAAGTTCTTAATTGGGGAAGTCCGACCACCTACGTCCATTTATTTTATGCGTGTGCATGCAGCCGGTCGGCCGGTGTGTTTATGTAGCTGTAATTGGCGGACAGGTGGGATGGAGGCCTGCTGTTTTGCTTAACCTCTCTCTGTGGTAATTCAGAACTTGGGCTAACTAGACCTTCCTTAACCCCCTGACTTTAGCCCCAATCAACACATGGATATTAGGCACCGTGTAACCTCTGCCTCGGAGTATCAGTGAACCGGTTTGTGGTAAAAACCTGTCAAAATATCCCACTCTCGTTTGTGTTAGGCGACAGCAACAAGACCTCTACAGTAATTTCCAAAAATCTGTCCAAATTGCTTTAGTCTTAAATTAGCTGTAATTGCCCTCTGAGTTGGGTTACTGGGGGTAGCCTCCAATCATGCTGCGGGGAAAGCAGAAAGGCTCCATAGTCATTTCCAGCTGGTTAATGACGACCCAACGGGTGCTTACCAACATCACGGCCTTTGGCAAAGGTTATGGATGGACGAATATTAGCTTGGGGTGAGGTTTATTTAACTAAATGGCTGCGCCACTTATGTGTGGCAGGTCCACGCTCACTGACGATGAATAATGGGACACGGAGCACAATGCTGTCCTGTCTCTTGTGCAAGGGGGAAAAAAAATCTTATCTTGAAAGTGATTCCCCCACTTAGAGATCCTCAATAATTCCACCAATGGTGTCACCATTGTCTTTTTCATACATGACTCACCTGTAACTTGAACTCTCATAGTAGTAATGACAACAGGCTTTCTCAGCATGGGGTCATACTGCGTTAGGGGTCAGAAAGGGCGGGGGACAGACTCGCTCTTTGTGCTGTGCCAGTGAAGTTAAGGGCTAATCAAGGAAAGGGGGGTGGGGGGGTTGGGCGAAAGTGTACACCAGCCCAAATCAGCTCCAGTCGCGCCAGCAGAATTGATCTCAAACTTATTAACTTTGCTCAGGGCTCAAATTGAAACCAGCTCGGTGTGCTCCGGAGGTGCCGAGAGTGAGAAGTGACAGTGTGATTTACGGGGCAAGGTGGGCATGTTCATGCAGATGATGCAGCAGGAGGGGGATGTATACGAGGGAGGGAGGAGCGCTGTTAGGCACTTTGATCAGACGGGAAGACCGATTGCCGACGTTCATGATGATGTCACTTTGCTAGTCGTCTTCTGGAGAGATCGAATGCACCTGCGTGGAACAACCTCATGCCGGACGAACGGCAATGCTAGAATCCTTATGGAGTATAGATTTGTAAGCTTGTGATCATTTTGATCATTTCCCAAAAAAGCACCAACTGCTAATGGTAATGGTAATGATTTCATTTGAACATGCATCAGATTACAATTTAATGCATCACATAATCGGTTCACAGTTCCACATGTCCAAAAGGAGTAGGAAGAAGCAAAGCTTATTAAATCCTACCCCTCCATCTGGTACTTTTACAATCAGTAACTGTTACATTTGTTAACTTCCTCCTTTCCATAATAGAGTTTACTTTTACAATCAGTAACTGTTACATTTGTTCACTTCCTGCTTTCCTAATATAATTTTAATTTATTTTAATTTGATTTAATTATAATTTTTTTTAACTTCTCAATTCTTTTATAATAATTTTTTTTGTCAGGTACCGAAGTACGAGGTGATATGACCATACAATGACATTATGTGGTAATGGTAATGGTTTCATTTAATTTGAACATGCATCAGATTACAATTGAATGCATCCCATAATCAGTTCACAGTTCCACATGTCCAAAAGGAGTAGGAAGAAGCAAAGCTTATTAAATCCTACCCCTCCATCTGGTACTTTTACAATCAATAACTGTTATATTTGTTCACTTCCGGCTTTCCTAATTTATTTTTATTTTATTTTATTTTATTTTATTTTATTTTATTTTATTTTATTTTATTTTATTTTATTTTATTTTATTTTATTTTATTTTATTTTATTTTATTTTATTTTATTTTATTTTATTTTATTTTATTTTATTTCATTTCATTTCATTTCTATGACTTTAATGATTTTGTGGACGCTACCATTTGTTGGAACTTACCAACAGGACAACTGATCATTTTCTATCAATGGAATTAATACTTAGAGCTTAACTCATGATCCTACTTATTTTTCTGTCCTTGCTTCTTTACTTTGAAATTGGTACACAATAAAAGACTCTGCTATTGGACAGAAAATGACAATAAATTCTGTCTTTGTTATGATTATATTCCAATTAGGGCCTGTGTTTCGTTGGAAAAATCCTGCGTGTGTACTCATCCCGCCCCTCTTCCTAGGCTTTGTTAGTCCAGGTTAGTCCAGTCCACATTGACTACCAGTCCTTGTCTCTATGATTTATTTCAGCAACTGTGGTTTAGCAAACACACAATATTGATCTGGGGCTCTCCCCCCCGAATTTCACTATTCTGCTGCTTTTGTTTTGCTGCGGTCTCGGTTGCATGGCTGCTTTAAATCAGCTCCCCCTTGACGTTTGCTTCATGTCTAATTAGCCATGGGTGGGCATGGCCTTTGATTATAGGAAGTGCCTGAGGGGGTGGGGCCGCGAAGACGGCTGAATTTTGACAAAACAGCCATGCTGATCAATCATTTGCTTGACACATTGTTTTGTTCCTAATTTTAGAGTGATCGCTTTCGGGATATGTCCCTCTGGTCGCCTTATTTTGGGGTTGGGATGATGGGATTTCCTCTGACCAGCCTATGTGCCACTTTTCTAGAGCCATGATGCGTGTCTCTAGATCTACTTACATTGTCTTGAGGGTGTGTTGCCATCAGCTCATCAATCTGAAGTGCGATGACTCCATGCCGATTGCTCATCATGGTTAGCGTTATTTCTTCAAAAGACACTTTGGAGCAATTCATCTCAATGAGTACTTGATACTTGACGTGTGCTGTCACATTGCCGTGCTGTGCTTCTTATCATGTCAAATGCAGTTTTATCGCTCGAGGAACGCTGGCCTTCAAGGGTTCCCCCCTTCGCTATCCCAAACACTGGCCAGATGGCCGGAAAGTTTACTCTATTTAAATCGGCTAATTCCGGCTCTTTTCCTCCCATTCCAACCCCCATCAACAAGTTCCCATCTTCTTTTTTTCTGCTTAGAATCTGGGCACAGCTTGGAATATCCGTGCAGGAATAAAACCCGGGATGGCTAACATTAGTATGTTAGCATTTCAGCCATTTTTGCAGATTAAACTTGCCTAGACAGTTCACGTTTTGGTGTTAGTATGTTAACAGTTAGCATGATAACATTAGCATTTTATCCTTTTTCAATGGTGTGAACTCACAGATATTATACTTTTTTGTGTTAGGTGTTAGCATGCTAACATGTTAGCCATTTTCGTAGGTGTAAACTTAGACACTTAGTGCTCTCATGCTGTGAGTTATCATGCTAACAGTTAGCATGATAACATTAGCATTTTATCCTTTTTCAATGGTTTGAACTCACAGATATTGTACTTTTTAGTGTTTGGTGTTAGCATGCTAACATGTTTGCCATTTTCGTAGGTGTAAACTTAGACACTTAGTGCTCTCATGCTGTGAGTTATCATGCTAACAGTTAGCATGATAACATTACCATTTTATCCTTTTTCAATGGTTTGAACTCACAGATATTGTACTTTTTGTGTTTAGTGTTAGCATGTTAACATGTTAGCCATTTTGTAGGTGTAAACTTAGACACTTAGCGCTCTCATGCTATGTGTTAGCATGCTAACATCATGTTAACTTTTTAACATTTTCATAGGTTTAAAGTTACATAGACACTTGGTGATAATCATGTTAGGTGTTAGCATGCTAATGTCAACATGTTAGTATTTTTGAACTCACAGATATACTTTTTTTGTGTTAGATGTTAGCATGTTAACATGTTAGCCATTTTTGTAGGTGTAAACTTAGACACTTAGCGCTCTCATGCCATGTGTTAGCATGCTAACGTGTTAACATTTTAACATTTTCATTGGTTTAAAGTTACATAGACACTTGCCGATAATCATGTTCAGTGTTAGCATGCTAATGTCAACCTGTTAGTATTTTTGAACTCACAGATATACTTTTTTGTGTCAGATGTTAGCATGTTAACATGTTAGCCATTTTCATAGGTGTAAACTTGGACACTTAGTGCTCTCATGCTAACATCATGTTAACATTTTCATAAGTTTACAGTTACATAGACACTTGCCGATAATCATGTTAAGTGTTAGCATGCTAATATCAACATGTTAGTATTTTAGCCATTTTTGTAGCTATAAACTTCCATTAATAAGTGTTGTGATCATGCTAGGTGTTAGCTTTTTTTTTGTCAGGGAAAGGTGAATGAGCTGAAAGCATTTTGGCTACTGTGTCTCTCCCATCTTCCACCTGCTTGTCATCGACTTTAAACTGTGCCACCTGCAGCTCTGACTTGAGTGGACATCTTTCATCTCACCATCCACCTTTTAGAAGAAGGATCCCATACTGACAGAGTAATGTCTCTTATTATAGTGCTCACCTAAATGAGGGTCATGGGTCATCCAACAGGCATGCAGGACATCAGGCTGTCATTAAGGTTAATTGCTGGCTTGTGATCGTCCTTCTCCTCCTCGTCCAGTGCTTCATATTATTTGGATTACAATACACTTGCAGCACAGTCAACCAATGAAGTTGAAGTTTTTGTTGTTTGAAGTTGCATTTTACAAAAGTGTAGAAAAGTAAGTTAACCGCTGAAAAATAACGCAGCGAAATACAGATTATGATGATTACACCATATGCCTGGGAGGCGAGTCTCTTCTCATTACTGACTTTATGGCTCATAATCCCTCGATACAAATTCTGCAACTTGACTCTTGCGTTTACAAATTTTCCCATTCTGGAAGCTTTCACAAAATAACGCTGGAATACCATTTCTGTGTGGATGAAATGATGAAAATACTACGCTCTTAACCCTCCTCTTGTGTTAGGGTCGGCACCGACCCGTTTTACATTTTAATACATAAAAAGAATCACATAACATTTGTTTATTGCATCAAGGCTTTTTGACTTTGTCAGGAAACTCTATTTCAACAAAATAAAACAAAAAAATGTGTACAAAATTTTTAAATGGTCTGGTTGAAATTATGACCACTGTATTGTTATAATAATATGACTATAAAGCAATATTTTGAGCCACAACTGAAATCATAAGTGTACAATTAGCCAACACAATGACAACCAGCTCCTCTTCTCATCATGTAAGCTTCAGGGGATTCTCATTTTGACCGCTTTTCCACTATACATGTGATGTGAATTCACTCATTTGATTGGCTGATTTCACATTTACAATTTGGATCATGGAAAGAATTGTGTACCAAGTACAGTGAACCAAGATCTGGACCTGTTCTGCTTTTTGATTTCACTTTATACTAAAGTTCTGTTGCTGAAAACAATAACTTTTTCTACCTTTTTTGACATTAATATATATGGGTCAAAATTCACCTGAACACCATAGCTGTTTCTTTATTGATTAATCCTAAAATGAGAAAAAAAATAAAACTAATTGATTTAAGAGATATGTTCTATATCCCTCAGTAATAGCCAGGTAACAAAAAACCCTTCAATTTATTAATATGATTCTTTTGAGGTTTAGTTTACCATTTTTGGAAATTGAAATCGAGGGGTATAGTGACAAAAAAAGGCCTACATGCCCACACCAAAAGTATTAAAACCAACATTTTAATGAATGAGGAAGCCTAAGAAGGTAACCAAATTTTATGGTAACTTATTGTTTTTAGTATATTTTATAGCTCATTTAATACATGGGTCAAAATCGACCTGTTAACAGAAGAGATGATATCAGAAAGCTAACACAAGAGGAAGGTTAAAATTGTGTTTTTTTTAACGCTACAGGAGTCTAAGCTGCCATTGACGATACCGGACAGGAAAAGACGCTACATAGCCGTTTTGTCAGTTGGTGATTTATTGGTTCGTTGCTGGTGTGATATTCCGTCACGACATTATCAGTAAACTGGATGAAGTCTGTTGGACTGTGGACAAGAATGCAATTAACTGCAGTGATTGATGCTAGCATGTAATGAGTAAACACACCTTGATAAGAAAGGAATGTCGAATGCTGTTAAAGCGTCGTTATGTAAGACTCACATATATTTATTTCCCATGTGTGAGCATATGGATTTGATATGATAGAAACTACGGGACCCCCTGCTGCTTTGCAAGGTGACCTCGTGTTTTAGTCGTACAATGGCTTGACTGGTCAAAATGGGAAAATGGCATTAAGTGTTGGTTCTCACAGCTCCCCTCCCCCCCCATGCATAGACATGAAGATAGTGTTGCAAATGTGCACCAAAAAAGAGAGGGTGGGACATTGGACGAATACACCCCCACCACTCCCACCCCTCGTGGGTGCCTTGTTCTCCCATTAATTGATCGCTACTTGATCTGGGATGGTGAATCAGGGCTGCTCTCGAGGGCCAGTCACCGGTCTTGGTGATATGTGTGGGAACCGTGCGGAGGCCACCAAGGTGCACCTGCCAAATGGCCGTTTCGGACTATTCCCTCAGCACCCCTGTCTATTGTTTGGGATTTATACTCGGTTTCCTTCTCAGATAGCCACACAGGGCAGGAGTGCTCAAATGCGGACCTGCTAAGACTGAAGGTGTGACAGGAAGAACTTCTCCAATGTGTGCAGCAATGATGTCAGAAAGTACATTTTGCACCCCAAAGCCCACTAAGACATTGTACCATTTGGACTTCATACTAACTTTTGGGGATGAAATTTGCCATTAAGGATTAACATCACATAACATCACAGAAAGAAGGGTACCATAGATGACCACTGTTGCGTAATCCCCCAATAAATAAATAATAATTTATCGTGGTTAATTGGTTCCAGACCCAAATGTGATAAGTGATTTTTTTCACCTATTTTTTCTTTTTTTCTGTTCATGACCTTCTAAATACAATTTTTTAACATTAGAGCCCTCTATGCATGACATAGCAACCCTATAGTCACCCTTACACTTCTATTACCCTCTTTACTTCCTGTTTCTGTACAGTACTTCCTGTGTCTACTTAATGTAACATTATTGACACCTACCGGCCAATGTAGATCATCATCAAAACATTTTCACGAAGTAGAATTTATTTTTTATTTTATTATTTTAAATTTATTATTTATCTGTTAACATTAAAAATAGCTCAGATAACTGATCTTGGGCTACATGGTGGATGAGTGGTTAGCACGCAGGCCTCACAGCTAGGAGAGCCGAGTTCAATTCCACCCTCGGCCATCTCTGTGTGGAGTTTGAATGTTCTCTCCCGTGCATGCGTGGGTTTTTTCCGGGTACTCCGGTTTCCTCCCACATTCCAAAAACATGCTAGGTTAATTGACGACTCCAAATTGTGAATAGGTATGAATGTGAGTGTGAATGGTTGTTTGTCTATATGTGCCCTGTGATTGGCTGGCCACCAGTCCAGGGTGTACCCCGCCTCTCGCCTGAAGACAGCTGGGATAGGCTCCAGCATACTCATGACCCTTGTGAGGATAAGCGGTAGAAAATGAATGAATGAATGAATGTGCACTTGAGGTGGGGGGGGGGACGTACAACAATGAATCTCACACACAATAAAACTAAAATAAAGTAAAATTATTCCAACAACATGCATGCTAGGTTAATTGGCGACTCCAAATTGTCCATAGGTATGAATGTGAGTGTGAATGGTTGTTTGTCTATATGTGCCCTGTGATTGGCTGGCCACCAGTCCCGGGTGTACCCCGACTTTTGCCTGAAGACAGCTGGGATAGGCTCCAGCACCCCTGCGACCCTTGTGAGGATAAGCGGTAGAGAATGAATGAATGAATGAATAACAGATCATTTAAAAAAAAAAGCCAAATTGGGATTAAAGTTGGTTACAGTGAGGTTTAGAAACAATTAGTAATTGATTATTAAATAAATGTAAATGAATCTTTGAAGTTCTTGAGAAGGTCATACAACGACACACCTCCAAGCGACTTGGCTGAGTGCAACACTCATAAAGTATTAATCCATAAACGGATCCGCCTTTGAGGAGAAAACTTGATTTCCCAGTTCATTTGAATTTATAAGAGCCCTGCAAATGGAATATGTACAGTATATACCGACTTTTTTGGAAAAGGGCACTTTTATGGCAACAAAAACAGAATTAGTGGTCTCCACTGCAGGTTTGATGCAAACGCTTGTGGAACCTTTTATGCAACCTGGCGTCCAGGAGACCTATAAAAATATTTTGCTTTCCACCCTTTTTGAGCCTTTTAGCCCGAGCTAAAGGAAAAGTGTTAAAAAAGAAAAAACACACACACACACACACACAAAAAGAGAAGGAGAACTCCACAGGGTCAAATGTCCTGAGTGGGCCATTTGCCAGGTTGGTTCCACAAGCAGGATGCTCACACACAGAGTGGCTCCAGCCTCCCGATGCTGCAGAAACATATGAAAACAGAAAGAAATCCCAGCACGAGTGCGAGCAGCGGCGCTCCGTGAGAATATAAGAGGCCGCTTCTCCAGATCGCCCAAGAAGATTAGCCGTGTGCTGCTGAGGGCCTCGACTAAATCTCCTTCTAATTGGCGAGGGAATTTGATTTGACTCATGCACTGTGAGAGGCCAGCGCTCATTATTGCTCTTCTGTTAATGCATAAACACAAGCCTCAGCAGGTCTCCTCTAAGTGGTGCCTGTGATCAGATAGCAGCCTTTCGCTCCCACAGTGGCGGCGGCGGCGGCGGTAGAGGCTTCCTAGCGCTCTTTTACCGTACATCTCCAATCAACGCACCTCACACATGAATAAGAACCTTTTTGTTGTTGTTTGTGTTGAACTCACAAAACAGTTCTCGGTGTAGAGCAGAGTTCATTTTGTTCAACACAAACAAAATCACTTGAATTTGCTATGAAAATAATAATTATAAATAATTAGGTAACATAATATTTTTTATGGCCAACTGTTTTAATTTGTATTGTTATATAATTATTATAATTCATTCATTCATTTTCTACCGCTTTTCCTCACGAGGGTCGCGGGGGTGCTGGAGCCTATCCCAACTATTATAATTATGATCCAATAATAATTATTATAATTATAAGATAATCATATTTATTTTTTATTTGAAAAATATTGCTGTATATATACATATTTATTTATATATATATATATATATATATATATATATATATATATATATATATATATATATATATATATATATATATATATATATATATATATATAGATAGATATATATATATATAGATATAGATATAGATTTTTTAACCTTGTACTTTTCAACCAGTCCAGAGTGTACTCCGCCTCTCACCCGAAGTCAGCTGGGATAGACTCCAGCATACAAACGCGACCCTTGTGAGGAAAAAGCAGTAGAAAATGAATGAATAATTATAATTATTATAATTATAAGATAATCATATTTATTTTTTATTTGAAAAATATTGCTGTATATATACATATTTATATATATATATGTATATAGATTTTTTAACCTTGCCTTTTTCAACCAGTCCAGAGTGTACCCCACCTCTCACCCAAAGTCAGCTGGGATAGACTCCAGCATACAAACGCGACCCTCGTGAGGATAAGCGGTAGAAAATGAATGAATGAATAATCCAATAATTATTATTCTAAGATAATCATGTTTATTTTTTATCAGAAAAAAAATCAGATTTTCAATTCTAAAAATGCAATTGTATAGGGCTGCTGTAGTAAAAAAAAAAAAAACTTTTTTAAACACATTTAAAACATTTTAAAAACATTTTCAATCATTATGTCACTCTTTTTATGTCAATTTTTATTAAGAATAAAAATAAAGTTGACAAAATAAAAATAATATTGACAGTAGTAGTATTTACAATAATACTAATTATTATTATTATTATTATTATTATTATTATTATTATTATTATTATATAGTTAGTCGTAGTAACATTATTATTATTATTATTATTATTATTATTATTATTATATAGTTCAAATCAAATCAAATCAACTTTATTTGTAGAGCACTTTTCCTGCAAGGAGATGCGACACAAAGTGCTTTCCAGAATTAAAACAATTACCACAATTAAAAAGGAAAACAATGAAGAAAAAAGAAAGCCCCTCCTTCCCACCCTCCATACTAGACCCACACACACACACACACCCACCTATACGGGTTTTTGTGAACTACAAGGACACCTCTCGCCAAACAAGTTTTTTGGTGTATTAGGGTGGCACCCCTTTCCGCTTGTTTCCCAGAGGTGTGGCATATATCAAAAAATTTGGTTTGGGCTGTACTCTGCAAATCTCACTTCAAAAGTCAGAAACACAAAAAGCAACGCAAGTTACAACAACCTGACACTACGACGACTTGTAAGGACAAAGTTAATGAGCTGCTAAACCCCGCCCATGACAAAAAGGAGAATTATAAGAACCAACTTGATTAATAAGGACTGTTGTTATACAACACACAAACACTGACACTAATGTGACTTGGAGGGTCACAGGTGACTTGCTGGAACATGGATTCACACAAACACAAAAATGAAAGTAATGTGCATTAATAGGTCACAACCAGTATATGAGGACAAATAGATGAACACAATACCATTGTGAAATTTAAAGACATACCTGATCTGTGGCATGTGTGTAAGACATCCTCAGTATACAATAGTCATTATCCACCTCGGGTAAAACCTATTAATACATATCTGATAGACAAAGACATTACACCAGGTATAACCAGTTGTTAAAGTTGTTAAAGAACCAACTTTATTTTTTGTGGCTTTGTCGCCACTTAACAGAGCTCAGCTCTTATCTTTTAACACATAAAAACAAAACATCATCTCTCTCTGTACTTATTGGTTCTTCCTCTTCAGTGTTATGCCACGATTTCTAACAAAATCTCTTATATTTTGAAGAGTGCGGTCGGCAAGAACATGATGCTCAGCGGTCTTGCACTGCTGGCACTGAATCATAGTGACGAGTTTACCATTGTTGATGTGATCTTTAAAATGTCTCATCACAGCTGCAACCTCAGCTGGAGACCATGGATGCTTTATTTTCCTCCTGGGATTGTCCACTCCAGCATTTTTGGTAATCGCTATAAAAAAGAAAGTACGTTGTAAACAAGAAACTAAACCCTTGATGAACAATTATTTCCTTTACATTTCTCATGCACCCTCTACATCATGTTCCTTTTCACATTTGAATACAGGTTATTCAATTGTGTCTGTACAGGTGTGATTTACCACTTTGTTCATGACGTTTTTTTTTCCTGCTGGACTTTTTCTTCCCATTATCCTCTAAAAAAACCCAGCAAATAAAACAGTATTAGTGTTTATAGAGTTAAAATTGTGTTGTTATGTAGCTTAATTATAGGTAATAAAGCCAAAACTCCAATAAAAAAATAAATAAAGGTCAAATTGTGTGCAATGACAATTATTCAATCAAATATAATAGAATTTAAAAAAAACAGCACACTGATTTTAGTTTTAAAATGTGGGGATGCTACTAATGCTTCCTAATTGCTTTTAAAAATTATATTTTTAAAGACCTTTAGATGTCCCTTCAAGAGCAGTGTCACCTATGAATGGAATATCAAACAAATGATTAGAATAGACCATAACAGCAGCACCAGCTGACCTGCAAGTAGTGGATCAGAAATGTGCATGCTTGGTGGACTGACACAGGATCATACCATCTGAGGCAGCTGAAGGGTTGTCAACAGGTTGTACAGTTCTCTCCTGTCCTGTAAAATATACATCACAGTTCACTTTAAGTCACCTTTTTACATAATATTTTAACCTGGCAACACAGCACATCTCTTGATGGTTAATCAATTATATCTCTGATCATACCACTAGAAGTCTTTAGAAGGGCAGAGTCATCTCTGAAGTCTGTGGAATATGAAACACCGATTTACGATAACCCTCCACACTTTTTGATTGTACTTACAATGTACGAAACAATGCTTGGTGGACTGACACAGGATCATACCATCTGAGGCAGCTGAAGGGTTGTTGACAGGTAGCACAGCTCTCTCCTGTCCTGTAAAATATACATCACAGTTTAAAATGGGTAATGTACTTCATGCAGGCAAGGTGCACAGATAATATTAAAAAACTATCAGTAGCACATGTCAATATTTGATATGCAAATCGGACAATGCCACTATAATAAGTGCAGATCCTCATTGTTTAATTAAAAAAGTCTTTATTTAGTAGAAGTGCCACTGACAAAAATGTATTAACTGGTTAGCCATTGACTGTGTGTATGTATTAGGTTTTCACATCTTCCATGGACAAAGTACAATCAAGAAGTTCAATGAAATAGGAAACAACTGAGTAAAGAGCAAACGGGAGGCACAGTCTTTGCGCTTCAGATGGTTTAATGCTGGCTACACTTTCATATTGCCCAAACACTATGAAACTATGGAAGATGTTAACATTCATCATGTTTCATTCGTTTTCAGTGTGACTACTGGGCATCAATTTCCAAATAAACCTTTGTGTATATACTCTGCTTCACGAGAGAGCATCATAGAACGCTCTACATGTGGATTTATATAATTTCACATATATTCCATCTTTTCATTCATCTAGCTGAACGTTTGAAGATTCTTGGTCATTTAGATAATAGGAAGTGCTATAGTAGGCAATTTGACTACTGGACATGGGTTGTCTACATTTAGCTACACCTACCCATGTCTGTTTGTGGATCTGAGGGCTGATCCTCTCCGTCAGCTTCACTTTCTTCACTTGCTTCAGAAGCAGTGAAGTCAAGGTTATCTGACAAACAAAAAAGATCAATTACTTTTTAACATTAACTTATTTTTATAATAAAGTCACTAAATTGTAGTCTGTAGACAAGTCATGTTTTGCTAAATATCATCAAGGAATAATTGCCTGTAAAATGTATGAAATGTTAATCTAGTTTAAACAATACCTTCTATCTCAATCTCTTCAAGAGTTTTGCCCTGAAGGTTTGTGATGGACCCCTTCTCCATGGCAAGCAGTAGCTTGGATATTTTGGCCAGCTGTGTTGTCGCCTCTGGAAGCCTGTAGTATTCTCTGTGGACACGAATATCATGGCCGAGGAAGTCCGCAACCTGGTCCAGTTCATGGTTTTTGAGGTTCAGGACCTGGGACAACGTTGCAACATGTTTGCGTAACTGGGTTGACCTCAGGAGTTCTGGGTTCTGAGCACCACACTCATTTGCATACGTCCTTAAACAATCCTGTCCTCTGTATGAAGTTAAACAGTGGGGCCTTCCAAACAAAAAAATGTTCTCCTCTGGAACTCCACATTCCTTCCTTTTTTTCAAGAGGAGTGTCAATGAATCAACCACGTCCGGTGATAGCAACACAGCAACTTTTCGTCCTCTTTTACCCCTAATTTCCACCCGGCTGAAATGTTCACAGAGTTTTTGTTCAAACTTTGTGAGGCCAAGAGCAACATCCTTATGGAGGGGTGTTGTGTCTCTTCCGATGAAGCTGTGTAATTGCATTTTTGCAACTTCACCTCCACGTCTTCGGTTGAATAATATGATCTTTGCCAAAGTTGCTCTGCAAAGTTCACCATACACTTGTGGTGAAGGCATCTTTCCCAGGTTCTCAGATGCCAAATCTGCTGTCTTTTCAAGATGCTGATGAAGACGTTGCACATCTTCAGTAAAAGGCAGGGTGGATGGCTTATTAAAGTGCGCCTCATTCAAGGTGGTCAAAGCAGTATGAGAGACAAGTTCAGACCACTTTGAGGTGTAAAGCTTTTTGAAAGTCTGGGTTGACTTTTTCAGCTCATTGTCTCCTGTCATTAAAGCTCTGCAATGGATGATGTCACTAATCTTTTGCAATGAATGACCCAACTTAAGTGCGAGGCTTGGCGTTTTGTAGCAATGCTTTTCTTCATCAAACCCAGACACCTTCTTGACTGCTTGGATAACTGAATGGAAATTTACAGGTCTTACGGCATCCTCAAGATTATATATGGAAAATTCTTTACACAGTATTAGTAGAAGTCTTCCAACTTCACGAAGCTTCTGCCGAATATATTCATATTTGGTGGGATCTTGACCATGTTTGTTGAAAAATGACTGCGCCAGCTGAAGAATGCAGAAGTCACTTCGCACAGCAGCAGAAATGTCATCATCTTTCATGACAGTTAACAGCTTCCACACACCTTGGGATATCTGTTGAGGTAGGCCTGACTCTGACATTGTGGCCAAGGACAGGATTCTAGTTCTTCCTTGCCCTTTGGTTTCTCCTGGTTTTGAGAGACATTTTTGAAGATGTCGCCACAGATGCCTCCGAAGATACAAAGCATGGCAATACGTACAATGCACATACTGTTTAACGTCTTGCACTTTCTTGGGTTTTCGTTTCATTTTCAGCACTCCAGTCCCACTTGTTAAAACATCTGTATTATGTTTATGATTTCCTTTGTTCCGTAGTATGTTCAGCTGTCTTTGTCGTTCTTTGGAGTGTTTTGGGAATGCTAAAACTTGAGCAACATCCACATTTGTCTTCTCATGGGTTTTCAGGTGACGAGTAATTTTTGACTGTGGTTTGCCACAAATGTAGCAATAATTTATCTTGCTTGCAGAAGAGGATATGCCTGAAGACTGTACATGGTGGTCTTCTCCAGTTTCTTCAGTGGTCTGAAATGTATCTTCAACACTGCCTTTCTGAACTTCAGGCTGAACCCCTCCTGAGGCTTGCTTGGAGTCATCACAAGTTTTCTCAAGCTGCAATGTAGTGTCTGCTTCTCTAACATCAGGTAATGTCACTTCATCTAAGAGGTGTTCTTGGGAAGGTGTGTTTTCCAGATTTTCAGAGGGAAGCTCAGTGCAGACCACTTCAATATCAGGCACTTCTTGAAAAGATTTTGAAGGCCCTAATGAAATATCTCCGGAATTCTCTGAGTCACTGGAAGAGTCAGGTACATATTCCTCATCTGATATCTCTTCACTTGAACTTGCTCCTTCAGTAACCTGATAGTGGGGGGGAAGATCACTGCACTGACCTTTTAAGAATTAATCAATACAATTTCTTAAATACACTTACAAATGGCCGGAATTCAGAGTCAGTCTTCATCCTCTTGACATAGCAGGATTTGTGCCAGAAGCAGGAGCAAACTAAACAGGTAATACAGACAGTGCATTTTACAATGCACTTTTTGCCCTCTGCACTGATTGTCTTTCTAAATCATGTTGTTCATACAAATTATCCTTTTTTCTACAGTCTAGCAGTTGTAGAACTGCAGTCTATTCAGTCAGTTGCAGTAATTGTGGTTTAGTAATAGATACATAGTGTATCTATACATGCACTCGCATTTTAACATGCATTTTCCTCATGAAGACGTAATACCAACCTTTACATCTCACACCAATCCATTTCAAGGCAGAAAAGGGTCCAGTACACAGGGCACATTTTTCCAAGCTCGGTACTACTGTGGAGACCAAGTCATGCTTACAGCCCTGTTGAACCCAACAACAAAAACAGTGACTTTAAAATTGCATCACAAATTTTAAAAGATTCAAATAAGTACAACAATAAGTATTACCACCTGATTGAAGATAAAAATTAATGAAATGTATTCCGTTAGCTCCAATGAATTAAAATGTAAATACAGTTGCATTAATTCTGTGTGTATAGGGCCCAAATATAGTCTTCATAATGTCTATACCTGACTAGGACACATACCGAAAACTGCGTGTGTGTAGCATTTAATGTTAGAACCCATCTCAGTAATATTCTTGTGTGTATAGGGTCCAAATATAGTCTTCATAATGTCTATACCTGACAAGGAGGGACACAAAGAGGACTGTGTATGTGTCACATTTAATGTTAGAAACCCATCTCAATAATATTCCTGTGTATAGGGCCCAAATATAGTCTTCATAATGTCTATACCTGACTAGGACACATACTGAGGACTGTGTGTGTGTAACATTTAATGTTAGAAACCCATCTCAATAATATTCCTGTGTATAGGGTCCAAATATAGTCTTCATAATGTCTATACCTGACTAGGACACATACTGAGGACTGTGTGTGTGTAACATTTAATGTTAGAAACCCATCTCAATAATATTCTTGTGTATAGGGTCCAAATATAGTCTTCATAATGTCTATACCTGACTAGGACACATACTGAGGACTGTGTGTGTGTAACATTTAATGTTAGAAACCCATCTCAATAATATTCCTGTGTATAGGGCCCAAATATAGTCTTCATAATGTCTATACCTGACTAGGACAGACACAAGGAGGACTGTGTGTGTGTAACATTTAATGTTAGAAACCCATCTCAATAATATTCCTGTGTATAGGGTCCAAATATAGTCTTCATAATGTCTATACCTGACTAGGACACATACTGAGGACTGCGTGTGTGTAACATTTAATGTTAGAAACCCATCTCAATAATATTCCTGTGTATAGGGCCCAGATATAGTCTTCATAATGTCTATACCTGACAAGGAGGGACAGAAGGAGGACTGCGTGTGTGTAACATTTAATGTTAGAAACCCATCTCAATTATTAAAAAAGTGTATAGGGTCCAAACATAGTCCTCTTTATGTCTATACCTGACTCGGTCTGTTCAATATTGACATTATCCAGCCAACAGTATTTTGTCCCTGCATAACATCAGACCTAGATTAGCATTCAGAATATAGAGTAAATCACCTGTTTATCATCGGTCAAGCAGTCAGATGTCTTGTTTGCATCAGCAGGTTGTGGATCTGTCTCAGTTTGGTTGTCCTGAAGAATAAGGGATAAGAATCACATTAAATAACCAGGTATGAACAAGAGCAGTTGTATGTAGTGAGTTACCATAAGAGGGATAATGTTCAAAAAAGTTGTTGTACACTCATTCATGTAAGCAGTTTAGTTTGATGTTTCAGATTCAGGAAACTTTATTTATCCCCAAAGGGGCAATTCATTTGTAGCTCACCAGCCATACATCAATCCACAATCACAACAGATTGACAACAACAATAGCAATAATTAAATTAAACAAGTCAGGAATATCAGCCATTGTCGTTAAATAATTCAGACACACACAAATATTTGTCACATGTACAAGTCTGACCTTTACATCCAGCTAATCTGAGAGAAAAACTATACCTAAAATCAGTGGAAATGAATTTACCTGTTCGTTGGTTTCACTCGGGGAAACACACATCTTGGCCTCTTCTGCATGGTAACCATCTGTGGCAGCTGATACCTTGTGACAGAAAAACAAAAGGCTTACATCATTTTAGCACAACAATTAATGTCTACCCCTGACCAGCACAACAATTAATGTCTACCCCTGACCAGCACAACAATTAATGTCAACCCTTGACCAGGGCAGAGAACCGTGTGTGTCGTATTTAAGGTTAGAAACTCATCTCAATAATATTACTATGTATAGGGTCCAAACAGACTCCTCATAACGTCTACACCTGACCAGGACAGACACACTGAGGACTGTGTATGTGTCACATTTAATGTTGGAAACTCATCTCAATAATACTACTCTCTATAGGGTCCAAACATAGAATCCTCTTTATGTCTATACCTGACTAGGACAGACACACTGAGGACTGTGTGTGTGTAACATTTGACAATAGAAACCCATCTCAATAATATTCCTGTGTATAGGGCCCAAATATAGTCTTCATAATGTCTATATCTGACCAGGACAGACAAACCGAGGACTGCGTGTGTGTAACATTTAATGTTAGAACCCATCTCAATAATATTCCTGTGTATAGGGTCCAAACATAGTCTTCATAATGTCTATACCTGACTAGGACAGACACAAGGAGGACTGTGTGTGTGTAACATTTAATGTTAGAAACCCATCTCAATAATATTCCTGTGTATAGGGCCCAAATATAGTCTTCATAATGTCGATACCTGACTAGGACACATACTGAGGACTGCGTGTGTGTAACATTTAATGTTAGAAACCCATCTCAATAATAATCCTGTGTATAGGGTCCAAATATAGTCTTCATAATGTCTATACCTGACTAGGACACATACTGAGGACTGCGTGTGTGTAACATTTAATGTTAGAAACCCATCTCAATAATATTCCTGTGTATAGGGTCCAGATATAGTCTTCATAATGTCTATACCTGACTAGGACACATACTGAGGACTGTGTGTGTGTAACATTTAATGTTAGAAACCCATCTCAATAATATTCCTGTGTATAGGGTCCAAATATAGTCTTCATAATGTCTATACCTGACTAGGACACATACTGAGGACTGTGTGTGTGTAACATTTAATGTTAGAAACCCATCTCAATAATATTCCTGTGTATAGGGTCCAAATATAGTCTTCATTATGTCTATACCTGACTAGGACACATACTGAGGACTGCGTGTGTGTAACATTTAATGTTAGAAACCCATCTCAATAATATTCCTGTGTATAGGGTCCAAATATAGTCCTCATAATGTCTATACCTGACTAGGACACATACTGAGGACTGCGTGTGTGTAACATTTAATGTTAGAAACCCATCTCAATAATATTCCTGTGTATAGGGTCCAAATATAGTCTTCATAATGTCTATACCTGACTAGGACACATACTGAGGACTGCGTGTGTGTAACATTTAATGTTAGAAACCCATCTCAATAATATTCCTGTGTATAGGGCCCAGATATAGTCTTCATAATGTCTATACCTGACAAGGAGGGACAGAAGGAGGACTGCGTGTGTGTAACATTTAATGTTAGAAACCCATCTCAATTATTAAAAAAGTGTATAGGGTCCAAACATAGTCCTCTTTATGTCTATACCTGACTCGGTCTGTTCAATATTGACATTATCCAGCCAACAGTATTTTGTCCCTGCATAACATCAGACCTAGATTAGCATTCAGAATATAGAGTAAATCACCTGTTTATCATCGGTCAAGCAGTCAGATGTCTTGTTTGCATCAGCAGGTTGTGGATCTGTCTCAGTTTGGTTGTCCTGAAGAATAAGGGATAAAAATCACATTAAATAACCAGGTATGAACAAGAGCACCAGTTGTATGTAGTGAGTTACCATAAGAGGGACGATGTTCAAAAAAGTTGTTGTACACTCATTCATGTAAGCAGTTTAGTTTGATGTTTCAGATTCAGAAAACTTTATTTATCCCCAAAGGGGCAATTCATTTGTAGCTCACCAGCCATACATCAATCCACAATCACAACAGATTGACAACAACAATGGCAATAATTAAATTAAACAAGTCGGGAATATCAGCCATTGTCGTTAAATAATTCAGACACACACAAATATTTGTCACATGTACAAGTCTGACCTTTACATCCAGCTAATCTGAGAGAAAAACTATACCTAAAATCAGTGGAAATGAATTTACCTGTTCGTTGGTTTCACTCGGGGAAACACACATCTTGGCCTCTTCTGCATGGTAACCATCTGTGGCAGCTGATACCTTGTGACAGAAAAACAAAAGGCTTACATCATTTTAGCACAACAGACAGTAACTGCTAATATCAGAGTTCAAAACACAATTCTGTATCATATTGATGACTGTAATATGGTGCAGTGGTAACTGTTAGTGTGAACATAGATGATGTGATGTAGACAAATTTAACACTTAGCAGTATCCATAATGAGTCCTCAGTATGTGTAAACAGGATGGACACATCGAGCAAAGTCACATACAGTAAGTACATCCAGCCAACAAAGTTTTATCAACATTGATCAACATTCAGAATATGAGTAAGTCACCTGTTTGTCATCGATCAAGGAGTTAGATGTCATGGTCACAGAAGCATGTTGTGGATCTGCCTCAGTTATGTTCTCCTGAAAAATAAGGTGTGACATCTTATCAAATACTTATTTTGGACAGCATGATCGCAATATGATTCAAGTCATCTGTGAAGGAGTCCGATGACATGGTTGCAACAGCAGGTTGTGGATCTCCTTCAGTTGTGATCTTGTCAAAACACATCTGATTAATGATTTAATTATATATATATATATATATATATATATATTATAATTATAATTCAATAATACATTTTGCATACCTGTTATAGCACACAAGTAGTGAGCAAAGAAAACAAATATATATCTAGGAACAATTGGTCTGACTTCAGTATATTTTTAGTTTAATTAAATGGTTGGATACAACATTCCTAATTCCACAATGTATTGGACTCATCTAATGTCGCCAAGATCTCTCTTTTACTGTAAAATCTTTTACCATCAGCAACATTTACCTTGTCAGTTGCAATTATTTTTCCATGGCTGACCAAATCCCCAGAACAAACCGGCTCCTTCACTGTGGGACACTGAAAATAATACAAGGAAGCAATTACCTGTGTACCTGTGATAACATTGTCAAATGGTTTAGTAGAAGGAATAGAAATACAATAAAAGTATTGATATACCATATTCATTTTGTAATATGACATGGCACACTTGTTTTCTCCTGTGCATAGTAAACTATAAAATTATAGAAGATCCACACAGGAATGTGTTAGTATTTTGTCAAATTCCATCTGTACCTTTAACCTCCATGGCCAGTCAGAGTCTCCGTAATTGTATGTTATCTCTTCACCAGGCTTGATGTCCGTTGTTGCAAATAGACACAAATGAGGCTGCCCATTGACAGTGATCGTCTTCATTTTGCTATTTGGGCTCACATTATCATCGTTTACAAGTCGGCCGAGGGAGTCATCCTCTTGAGCAGCATCAACACTAAAATTACAAAAAATGACTAAATGAATAACTCTGTTATTGTAATTTTTGTTGAATAGTTTTTCTGTGTAAAACGACATACTGCAAGTTATGTGTGACAATATACATACCACAAATTCTTTCCATTATACCGAAATTCAAACATGAACACCTTGAGGGCATCATGGTATATATGTAGCCTGTTTTCATGTTCTTGTTTAGATATGACCTGTCCTCGATATTCGATGAGGAACTCTCCTTTCTCAAAATGCCGCTTGCTGAATACTCCTCGACCTAAAAAATAAAAAAGACAAAGGGTCAAAGTTTTGAGATTAGCACAAGATTTAATTCATGCTAAACCATCTTGTAACTCACCTTTGAATGAATTTATAAAACGGATATCAAATCCATCCTTGTCCTTTCCTAAGGATGCAAAGTATGCAGCCTCTTCTTTTGGTTTTACTTTCACCCTCTGCGGCCTCATTGCCTCGCTTTGTTTCAATAAAGATGATGCCTTTGATCAATAAATAAGAACTTAAGTATGGCAGTTTTACCTGTTACCAAACATTTTACATCTAACTTTTTGTCATAGTGCAATAGTGCAAGTAAAACATTTTAAACACTGTTCCCCCTTAAGTCAAGGATCAAGACAGAAACATCAACTCACTTGCTGTTTCTGTTTAACTAAACTAAACTAGATTAAGACCATCTGAAATTTACATCAGGTGCATGCATTGTCACCTACATTATATTTTAATACATACCACTTACTTTGTGACAAAAGAACAAGCATAGGAAGTCATGTCTTTTAGTTTGTATTAAAAGTGAATTTAGCAGGTTAAAAAACACAAGGCACAATATCTACTTGTGCTGTTAGGTATAATATATTTGTTTCAAAGACTAAATGAAAACTTATATGCTTAATGCTAACATGTGCTTGTGTACCTAACATGTACCTAGCTCTTTAAATAGCTCTTTAAGCTAGGCTAGCATACCATGTCGTGCTAACATAAATTAACCAGTTAGTATGTTAAGATAGTACTAGCTGGTTTACATGCTGTTGACATACAGTGTTCTCCTTACTGGGATTGCAAACTTTATGGACTTGAAACATAGTAGTGTGCTTTCATTCTTACCTCGTGTCTCCAGTGCAGTAGACAATTAAATGGCAGCGTGTTCACGCTGTAGCAGGAAGCCAGGAAGCTTGGGGCTGCAGCTCATTGGCTGATTAGCGGTCACCTCATCGGTGTTGAGAATTTAAATACACACAATTGACAAAATCCTACATTATGAGGACCCTCTACCAGTCAGCCAATCAGGACGAAGTAAATACACAACTTTTCTGTCACAATCCGTAATTGTGGGTACCTTCCGCCCGGCAGCCAATCAGAAGCTTTAAAATTTACACAAGTGTGAATAATTCATCAGGGGTGCAATACCAGGACTTGGCTACAGGGGTGCTAGAGCGATACACAGATTTTACACAAATTCTGGTATATGTGTATTGTGAGGACTTTTGGAGAAAATTTGGTTTTCAGCTTTTTAGACCCATAGAAACACTTCTACGTTGGCAGAATTATGAGGACACCGACCCTGTCCTCATAATTCAAAATGTCCTCACAGTGTTGCGTGTATTCTTGTCAAATGTCCTCATAATTCACAAAAACAAACACATCCACCCACACACACACACACGCAAGCACACAATCACCCACATTAGGGAGAGTTAATTAGGGGGAGTTAATAGTAGTAACATTATTATTATTATTATTATTATTATATAATAACAGTAGTAACAGTAATATAACAGTAATAAAACATTAGTATAATAGTAATATAACAGTAGTATAACATTAGTATAACAATAGTATAACATTATTATTATTATATTATTATATAATAACAGTAGTAACAGTAATATAACAGTAGTATAACATTAGTATAATAGTAATATAACAGTAGTATAACATTAGTATAACATTAGTATAACATTATTATTATTATTATTATATTATTATATTATTATATATTTATAATTATTTTTTTTATAATTATATAATAATAATAATAATGTTATACTACTACTGTCAATATTTTTATTTTGTCAACTTTATTTTTGTTTTTAATAAAAAGTAATTATTAGTTATTATTATTATTAGTTATATTATTAATAATAATATCATGGCACCATTGCAGCTACATATTTGTTTGTGTATCAATATTTATTTCATGCGTGTTTTATTTTATTAGTTAAATGCATGCATTAAATGCGTACAAGCATAATGTATGGAAGTAGTATAATGTACAGTATATTGAGGGAATTAGTGAGGAAAACAATGCCGTAATTTAACACTGTGTTGATTATGTGCGACATAAAACACAGTGGTCATATTTGAAAAGGTGCTGACTTCCTCTCCCCCATGCAGGAGACGCATGAATGTTTCATCTCCTAAAATCTCCCAACTGGATCCTCCGCGCTCTCAGTGTGATTAGGGGCCATTTCAAAGAACAAGAGTTCAGATTTGTTGCTAATTTGACCAAATTGATGCCAATAAGTAGCACGGCCCAGCAGGCGTGTCGCCCCCATGCTGTTGTGTCGCCCACAGGCATAAATACTAAGTAAGAGGTCACAAGAGAAGAAGAAGAAGAAGACGTATGCAGGGCTAGACTACACAGAGACAAGCCACCCAGCCTTGGGCACCGTAATCCAGGATCCATTAAAGTGTGACTGATGCCATTCTTTTTGGGTCTTATGACTGGATATGTGGCCTACGGGGATGGCGCTCTTTTAATGCGGGACGGGGACACAGCCACGGCCACAGCAGGCTCCCAAAACCAGCCTCATCCTGTCTCTCGTACTGGAATGTGCCAATGACATGTCACAAGTATTATTTTACACCGATAATATTTCCAATATGTTATCAGGGTAGCATCATGGAAAACCTGTACGCTATTTCTTCAATGTTTACTTTTTGTTTCTGTGTGGTCGTTTATTTGTATTTTTTTGCTACATTCCTGTTTATTGTTTGGAAGGTGAAAACTATTTATCTTAAAAAGCGTAAACAAAGAGAATTTTCCAGCGCCTGATGCCTGTGGCACGAGCAGCGTATGATTAAATCTAACAGTGGGTGGTATATGCAAGCTTTCATCACTAGCCAATATATCATGGCTGCCCCCCCACACAAACGGCGAAATGGATAAGGCTTCCCGACCACAACGTTGAGGTTATGCAAAGCTTGGCTAGTTAGAATAGACACTTGTGTATACACTTTATTAGGTACACTGGCACAGTCCAATGCAGTGCACTTTCTTGCACAATACTGCTAACTAAAAGGCTGTTTGGACTTTTGGATGTCAGTATTTAGACTGTGTAGGCGTTCCCTTAATGTTGAAATACGGCCTCGACACGTCACTCTTCAAGCGGCTTTACTCTGACATGGTTTTTCAAAAATATGTATATATATTCTTTGCCGTTTATCCTCACCAAGGCCGCGGGTATGCTGGTGACAAAACATGTTCTAAAAATATTATTTAAAAAGGAAATAAAAACTGAAAATATGGAAAAAATCAGTGTTAAGAATAAAATCAAAATCATGGTGAGAAATTCATTCATTCATTCATTCATTTTCTACCGCTTATCCTCATGAGGGTTGTGGGGGGTGCTAGAGCCACAACATGTTCTAAAAATATCATTTAAAAAGGAATTAAAAACAGAAAATATGGAAAAATCAGTGTTAAGAATAAAATCAAAATATTAAAAAATTCATTCATTTTCTACCGCTTATCCTCACGAGAGTCGCGGGGTATGCTGGAGCCACAACATGTTCTAAAAATATCATTTAAAAAGGAAATAAAAACAGAAAATATGGAAAAGTCAGTGTTAGAATAAAGTCAAAATATTAAAAAAGTCATGGAGGGAAATTCATTTATTCATTCATTCATTCATTTTCTACTGCTTATCCTCACGAAGGTCGCAGGGTATGCTGGAGCCACAACATGTTCTAAAAATATCATTTAAAAAGGAATTATATTTCAATATAAAATATATAAATATATTAGAATATTAAAATAAAATAAAAAATATAAATATAAATGTAAAAATAAAAACATGGGAAAATCAGTGTTAAGAATAAAATCAAAATATTAAAACAAATAATGGAGGGAAATGTGTTTTTTTTTAATATTATGAGAAAAAAACTAAACAACAACCAATAAAATATCGGTGGCAAAGTTCATTCATTCATTTTTCACTATGTAAAAAGCTGTGGGACACATATTACTGTCAATTTTATCATAAGTCCCCTAAGGATCGTTGCCGTCCCACATGATGATGCTTGAACTGTGAGATGTACTGTAGTACTTTTGTAGTACTTTTGTTGCTGTTTGACTGCTCTTATGAGTATTTTGCACTGTCAGTTCTGAGCAGGATCACAACTCAGGGATTTGCTTAAGCAGCTATACGGTTTCATCCTTGTAAGCCCTGATAAGGGGGTGCGGGGGGGGGGGGGGGGTCTCACTCTACAAATCCCGTCGACCCCCAGCTGTGTCAAATTCCCCTCACTGATCATTTCAAGCCCCGCAGAAGCCGAAAGACGGCTCTCCATCCTCAGAAACTTCTCTTTAATGGTTAATGTGCCCACCTGCGGTGCCCCCCAGCGTGGGACAATTGTTCAAAAAACGGGTCCAAGTGACTGCGGGCTATGCCCCCTGTTTGAGGTCTTGCACCCCGGTGTTTTTCGGGGCTAGTTGTCTCGAACCCGCATAATGATTGATTGACCGTGCAAGTCATGAAACCGCTACGACCCAAAAAAAATCTAAGAGAGAAGCGGCGTCAGGATCCGTACGTAACTCCAGTAGTCTGATCACATCATTAGGCATTGACCCCTCTGACCCGGGACTCCGGGAGACTGAGCTGTTTCCAAGGGAACCAACCAGAGCACTGATGAGAACCTAAGGGGGAGCCCAGTCTGAGAGCCGGTCTAGATAATGCAAATGAAGAGTCACGCAGTGAAACAAAATGGCTTAATTGTACTTGCTGAGTCACAAAGGCGGGAGGGAGGTTACGCTTCCTCCCATAGATTATTGTAATCCTCCTGTAATCGCTTCTTCTCATGGGAGCCTTTTTTTTTTTTTGCTTGACAGTTGGACAAATTTAACAGGATGTACGGCTCGGCGTCGAAGAAACGATATTACACAGGCGGCAGGTATCCGTTTGTGTCTCCGTGATGCGTTTCCAGTGCTCGCCTGCGCTACAATGGCCGCCACGTCAAGTCTTTTCATTGCTTTCAAAGTGTTCCCCTTCTATTCTCCCTCTGGAGCAACCAAGGCCAGGCGGGTCTTTTCTAGCTTTTGACAGGAAGCTCATGATTTCAAACGTAACGCCTCATGCATAATGAATGAGCTGATGCAGGATGTGAGGGCCGTGCATCCACAGAGCACCTGGGCTAAACAAAGATGCCCTTTTCTGCCACGGGGAATTGGTGCCCTTGGTACCCGCAGTCCCCAGTCGCCCGGCTCGCGCCCAGCTGCGTTGCATTCAAGGCTCAGCACGCGCATTCATCTCGTCAAAGTTGACTCCCGAAAGTGACATAAAGAGCTCTTTATGGCTTTATTAATGACGGCGTTAAAAGCTGAAGAGACAAATGTTGTCGGGGCGAGTTGGTGTGTCTGTGGATGCACATAAGGCACCGCTTTTTAGTTGCAATGGTTCTTTCAATGCTAATCGTAACACTGACTTTCTTGCCAGGAAGTGGAAGCCATGTAGAAATGAGTAGGGAGGTCTGATAATTTTTGGTACTGATAATTATCAGGCCGATATCAGCATAAAAATAAAATATTTGTTGACAAGTTAGATGCTGTAGCGACTTGAGACAGGTGCTAGGTAGAAAGCTACCAAGCTAACCAATTAGCCTCAAATGTATTTCTTAACTTAAGAAGCCATGTACCACTTCCACACGGAATGGGAGGAGAACTTTTTTGCACTCTATTATGTAGGGGATATGGTTTTTTCCATCTTTTCTGTCATTACTGCCACCTAGTGACCAGAATACTACTTACCGCTTGTATTTCAATATTCATTCATTCATTCATTTTCTACCGCTTTTCCTCATGAGGGTCGCGGGGGTGCTGGAGCCTATCCCAGCTGTCTTCGGGTCAGAGGCAGGGTACACCCTGGACTGGTGGCCAGCCAATCACAGGGCACATATAGACAAACAACCATTCACACTCACATTCATACCTATGGACAATTTGGAGTCGCCAATTAACCTAGCATGTTTTTGGAATGTGGGAGGAAACCGGAGTACCCAGAGAAAACCCACGCATGCACGGGGAGAACATGCAAACTCCACACAGAGATGGCCGAGGGTGGGATTGAACCCTGGTCTCGACCGCCGTGCCGCCCGTATTTCAATATGGTTTGACTAATAATAGATCACAGTCCACCACAAAACAACCATAATTTCTTCATACAAAATTGTGATATATTCTGAGGCAGCGATAAAGACAAAAGGCCTGGGTACGCGTATTTAATTTAGTATCATCATCAAACAAGTTGCAGTATTGTGTGTGTGTGTGTGTGTAATAATAATGCCTTGACTATATTGGCCAATACAAAACTAAAGGTCATTTCCTGCCCCTCCCCCACACCTCCCACTTCCCCTAGCATTGGAACACTAGCACAAGTCTTATTCATTCATTCATTCATTTTCTACCGCTTATCCTCACAAGGGTCGCGGGGGTGCTGGAGCCTATCCCAGCTATCTTTGGGGCAAGAGGCGAGGTACACCCTGGACTGGTGGCCAACCAATCACAGGGCACATATAGACAAACAACCATTCACACTCACATTCATACTTCACACTCACATTCATACCTATGGACAATTTGGAGTCACCAATTAACCTAGCATGCATGTTGTTGGAATAATTTTACTTTATTTTAGTTTTATTGTGTGCAAGATTCATTGTCGTATGTCCCCTTCCTCAAGTGCTCATTCATTCATTCATTCTCTACCGCTTATCCTCACGAGGGTCATGGATATGCTGGAGCCTATCCTAGCTGTCTTGGGGAGAGAGGCGGGATACACCCTGGACTGGTGGCCAGCCAATCACAGGGCACATATAGACAAACAACCATTCACACTCACATTCATACCTATGGACAATTTGGAGTCGCTAAATTAACCTAGCATGTTTTTGGAATGTCGGAGGAAACATGCAAACTCCATACAGAGATGGCCGAGGGTGGGATTGAACTTGTGTCTCCTAGCTGTGAGGCCTGCGTGCTAACCACTCACCCACCGTGCAGCCCCAAGTCTTATTTATGTGTTATGTTATATTTTCTGTTTTGTTAAGATGACTATAGGGGTGTTATTACATGTCCAGAGGGCTCTAATAATGTTAAAAACTGTTTGTAGAAGATTGTAAAAAGATTTTCTATGCATTAACTACCAGATTATTCAATTTCGAAGTAAGGAATCTTACTTGGTGGAGATTGGTCTATCACGGTGGGGTCTGAAACCAATTAACTGCGACTGTGAAACGATAAAGACGATATAATTCTTATTTGTCTTGATATGATTATATTTTCTGAAGTCTGTAAAGGAGACTGTGTTGTTATTTGGTTGATGAAAATGAGTCCCGGAGTTGACCCTTGCACATGACAACCTTGTCTGGCTCTCTCTGACACACAATGCCAGCGTGACTGAAAGGATTTAATTAGCACCGTCTGAGTTTTTCATTAGCCTCAACTACGACACATGATAAATGACAAATATATGCATCCCACGGGACAGCAAAAAAGCTCGTATTTGCTACAAACAGTCCAAGTTGTGAACGCGTGAGCGTGTTTTGTGCATACCCGGCCCAGACTTGGCATAGAAAGACCCGCTGGCATTGTTGGCTGGGTTTTGCAGGTCTCAAGCATAGCGAGATTTATGCCGACGGGGGTGTGTTGGAATCCAGGCGCTCTCATCCAGCCCAGCTGCAAAGGGAACAAAACCAAAGGCCCAGCTGCAGATATTAGCATGGGCAGTCTCTCTCTCTCTCTCCCTCTCTCTCTCGTCCTCTCTCTCTCTCTCTCTGGACGTGCCCCCATCCCACGACTGTCACATGCCCACAGGGTCTTTGTGCCTCGCTCTGTTCTTATGCTAATATCTCAGCCCACATGAGGGAAGAAAAAGGAGATGTTAAAAGTTGATTGCAGACAAAATTGAAAGCGGGAACAGCAATAGGAAAGAAAGAGGGGGCGAGGTATAAAAGAATACTTAATTAATTATTGAGTTCCGCCTGGAAAGTCGAGTCAGTGTTGTCCAACAAAAGACCAAACACACACACACACAGATCTCCACGACATAATGCTAACTTGTTGCTTGACTCACACAAGGACTGCTTGTATTTTTATAGTTCATTTCAATCATTAAAATTCCTACTTTAATCCAAAAAAAATCTGATTTAATCTTCAAACAGCTAAAATAATGCATAAGGCTAAAAATAACCAATTTTCTAAAAATGTCATCCAATACTTTTCTATAAGAGAGGAGAAATATGATCTCAGAGAAGAACTACATTCGAAACACTTATATGTTAGGACTACGTTAAAAAGCCATAGCATTTCAGTATGTGGAATCAAACTATGGAATGGATTGAGTAAGGAACTCAAACAATGCACAACGATGAGCCAATTCAAGAAACAATACAAGCAGTTGATGTTTGCTAAATACAAGGATGAAGAGTCTTGAACCAGTCATGATGTGCTATATATATCACTATATTGACACTTACTATGGTACACATTATGTCATTGGATGGTCATATCACCTCGTACTTCGGTACGAGGTACATTATTTAAAAAAAAAACAAAAAAAAACTTAAACTGTATTATGGAAAGCAGGAAGTGAACAAATGTAAGTACCAGATGGAGGGGTAGGATTTAATAAGCTTTGCTTCTTCCTACTCCTTTTGGACATGTGGAACTGTGAACTGATTATGTGATGCATTCAATTGTAATCTGATGCATGTTCAAATGAAATTAAACCATTACCATAAAGTCAATCAATCACACTTTATTTGTAGAGCACTTTACATACATAGAATGTAGCACAAAGTGCTTTACATGTTAAAATAGAAAGACAACAACAACTAAATACAAGGATGAAGAGTCTTGAACCAGTCATGATGTGCTATATATATCACTATATTGACACTTACTATGGTACCCATTACGTCATTGGATGGTCATATCACCTCGTACATCGGTACGGGACAAAAAATTACAAAATTTAAAAATAAAAAAAAAAACCCTTAAACTGTATTATGGAAAGCAGGAAGTGAACAAATGTAACAGTTATTGATTGTAAAAGTACCAGATGGAGGGGTAGGATTTAATAAGATTTGCTTCTTCCTACTCCTTTTGGACATGTGGAACTGTGAACTGATTATGGGATGCATTCAATTGTAATCTGATGCATGTTCAAATGAAATAAAACTATTTCCATTACAAATTGACAATATTCTGAGATGGATTTAATGCCCTGAGAAAGCCCTTCCTGTATTTCTGATTGCTGCTATATGTTTTGTAGGGTAAATTGTTGTTCTTCCTGTTTGTTTCATTAGTCCGTTCCTGCATAAACAAACATATTGTGTCACACTTTGGCTGAATGCTTGGCTCCAGCGTACAGTAGTGGGACTTTTGTGATACAATTGGATTAAGCAATTAGATGTGTCACTCATTGACTGTTTATTGACCTTAGATAGGCCACGTGGATAGGGAGAAATCTTCTGTTCTAAAAGCATACTTTGGCTAAATTCAATCCAGTTCCTAATTGGGGGCTTATTTATCTGTTGGCGTCAGCCTGGGACACTTAAGTCTAGCGGGGCAACTTTTGTCAAAATAAATTTGGCCACGCATGGCTAGTGGAGAGTGACAAGTGTGTATTTAATAAACCCGGATTTGTTTACCAGCTGAGCACTTAGGTCGGTGGACTTCCTGGGGAACAGCGGTCTGAACAACAGTCCAATGCATGTTGAGATGTTACTTTCCATGAGCGTGCATGCAGGAGGGAGACCGGGCTTAACCGTTGCTGGGTGGGTCGTACTGCAGTGCTGCATGGCGTCTACTACTGATGACTATTTATGTTCATGCAGTGTAGTCTTGAAGGGACTTTGTCTTTATTTTGATAATGTCTCTCAAGTCCTTAGTTGATATCTCCCAAGGTCACGGAAAGTACTGATAAGAGAACATACCACACGGGCATTGTACCAAATCAAAACACCAACTTTGTTTTGGAATCATTTTCATCACCACAAATTGTTTTGCTTCATCCTTTATGTTCCTAATAAAGGGTGAGACGGAACCAAATACAGTGGAACCTCGTTTTTTGTCACGACTGGTCATTCATTCATTCATTTTCTACCGCTTATGCTCACAAGGGTCGCGGGGGGTGCTGGACCCTATCCCAACTGTCTTTGGGTGAGAGTCGGTGTTCACCCTGGACTTGTGGCCAGCCAATCACAGGGCACATTATAGACAAACAACCATTCACACTCACATTCATACCTATGGACAATTTGGAGTCACCAATTAACCTAGCATGCATGTTGTTGGAATAATTTTACTTTATTTTAGTTTTATTGTGTGCGAGATTCATTGTTGTACGTCCCCCCCCCCCCCCCCCAAGTGCACGTTCATTCATTTTCTACCGCTTATCCTCACAAGGGTCGTGGGGGGTGCTGGAGCCTATCCCAGCTGTCTTTGGGTGAGAGTCGGGGTACACCCTGGACTGGTGGCCAGCCAATCACAGGGCACATATAGACAAACAACCATTCACACTCACATTCATACCTATGGACAATTTGGAGTCGCCAATTAACCTAGCATGTTTTTGGAATGTGGGAGGAAACCGGAGTACCCGGAGAAAACCCACACATGCACGGGGAGAACATGCAAACTCCACACAGAGATGGCCGAGGGTGGAATTGAACCCTGGTCTACTCGCTGTGAGGTCTGCGCGCTAACCACTCGTCCAAAATACTACTAATAATGTAGTATTCTGGTCACTACCACTGCATGAAGTCAGCCTTGGCATGTCCCATATAAGAGAGTGAAAAAGTTATCCTTCCATTCTGTGTGGAAGTGGTAAGTTTTTGGCTTCTAAAGTTCAGAAAAAGACGTTAGCTCGCTAGCCAGCGGCTATCTTGAGTTCGTGCCGCATAAGAGATGCGCTTAATGTGATGTAAACAAAGTAAATGTGACTATAGGGGTGTTATTCATCTCTACAGGGCTCTATTAGTGTTAAAAACTTATTTAGAAAGTCATAAATTAGTTATTCCGTTTATTAACATTGAATCCTACAAATTAATTGATTATAGTCGGGTCTGGAACCAATTAACCGTTGTAATAATTTTAGTATAATGATGATTGAACATCTATCAAATAACTGAAAGATATGATATCCGTTTTTTTTATTACATTCTACCAATAATGATTTCACTCATACCAAAAACTGAGGTAAGACCAGTCTGCACGCATGTGGAGATTCCAAAGACGCCGTTTTACTTCAGGGGACAAACATGAGGAGATTTACTGCGCTAATCAAAGTCCTATCGGCTGCTGCAAATGGACCGCGGACGACATCATCAGCCCGTCGACAGGTTCAAGTATGCGAGATGAAAATAACATTGTTCCGCCGACCTCCACAGAATACGGAACGTTCAAGAAGAAGATGCATGTGCTTGAATGTTTTTCATTTAGGCAAACATTCCTTTTCTGTATGCATATTTTAGGACTAATAATGGGCACTATTCAACCACAAAACAGCATGATTTATAATATATTTTTATATATGTAGGGTTAACCCTAACCCTAAACCCTAACCCTTTTTGGACTAATAATCAGCGGTATTCAACCACAAAACAGCATAATTTATAATATATTTATATATATGCAGAGTTAACCCTAACCCTCGACCTTAAACCCGAACCCTTTTTGGACTAATAATTGGTGGTATTCAACCACAAAACAGCATGATTTATATTATATTTTTATCTACATAGGGTTAACCCCTAAACCCTAACCCTTTTTGGACTAATAATTGGCGGTATTCAACCACAAAACAGCAGGATTTATAATATATTTTTATATATATATATTGGGTTAACCCTAACCTTAAACCCCAAACCCTAAACCCTAAACCTAACCCTTTTTGGACTAATAATGGGCGCTATTCAACCACAAAACAGCATGATTTATAATATATTTTTATATATATAGGGTTTACCCTTAACCCTAAACCCTAAGCCCTTAACCTTAACCCTAACCCTAACCCTAACCCTAAACCCTTACCCTAAACCCTAAAACCTAACCCTAACCCTTTTTGGACTAATAATTGGTGGTATTAAACCACAAAACAGCAGGATTTATAATATATTTTTATAGATATAGGGGTAACTCTCATCCTAAACCTAACCCTAAATCCTGAACCTTAAACCCTAAACCCTAACCCTAACATTATTGGACTAATAATGGGCGCTATTCAACCACAAAACGACATGATTTATAATATATTTTTATATATATGGGCTTAACCCTTAACCCTAAGCCTAAGCCTGAAACCCTAAGCCTAAGCCCGAAACCCTAACCCTAATTTTAAATAGTCAATAGTCAGAACTTGAATTAGCATTGTCTTTTTAAAAATTGTCTTTAAAAATCTGTTTCCAAAAAAAGTGTCTTGAAAAAGAGGAGTGGTCTCTTATTCGTTTCCTTATATTGCTTCCATGGAGAGCATTTGATTGGCCGTTGGTAAAGTCATGATGCGTTGCATGTCGCGTTTAGGATGAGTTTCCACGGTAGCCTGTACAGCATCAAACACCAGCCCCCGGCCTGGGACACTTTTATCCACCGTGAGCATAGCCGGGTGCTCCATGTTGTCAAATCCGAGGTGGAAGAAAGCTAATTTGGTTACTTGCTGTACGCCATGATGGATGGATTGCGGTTAGTGTGCAGAAACAGCCATGCTTTCACTTTTAATAAACAACTACGGCCCCCGGAGGATGTGCTAGAGTGTTTCCACACAGGCGCCCCTTTGCCTGATGCTTTTTGGAGTGGAAAGTCATCCTAAAGCTGCTACTGTATACGTTCATGTCTGCTGAGCACAATGAGTCTTTAACTTTGAGGTAATACTTAAGTTAAAAATCCAAATAGCCACAAATGACCTCAGCTGGTAACAAATGGAATGCATGTTAGTCCATGTTTTTTACGGGACTGTTGTGTTATGTTGGCAGCAAAGCAAACAGCAGCCAAGGCGTTCCTGGCAGGAACATTTTAGTGGTGTTCAGCGATAGTTAAAAAGCGCTGACTCATACTTTGTCTCTGAGAGAGATGCAAAATGAAGAAGAATGTGCCAAACAGCCAAGGGTGGGGGTGAACTCACCTTACAGTATATAAAATTTGGGTGATTTTTTATTTTTTATTTTAAGGTTCGATTGAAGGCGGCACAGTGGTCGAGTGGTTAGCGCGCAGACCTCAGAGCTAGGAGACTAGGGTTCAATTCCACCCTCGACCATCTCTGTGTGGAGTTTGCATGTTCTCCCCGTGCATCTGTGGGTTTTCTCCCGGTACTCCGGTTTCCTCCCACATTCCAAAAACATGCTAGGTTAATTAACGACTCCAAATTGTCCATAGGTATGAATGTGAGTGTGAATGGTTGTTTGTCTATATGTGCCCTGTGATTGGCTGGCCACCAGTCCAGGGTCTTTCCCGCCTCTCGCCCTGAAGACAGCTGGGATAGGCTCCAGCATACCTATGACCCTTGTGAGGATAAGCGATAGAAAATGAATGAATGTGCACTTAGGAGGGGGGGGGGGGGTGGCGTACAACAATGAATCTCGCACACAATAAAACTAAAATAAAGTAAAATTATTCCAACAACATGCATGCTAGGTTAATTGGCGACTCCAAATTGTCCATAGGTATGAATGTGAGTGTGAATGGTTGTTTGTCTATATGTGCCCTGTGATTGGTTGGCCACCAGTCCAGGGTGTACCTCGCCTCTCACCCCAAGACAGCTGGGATAGGCTCCAGCACCCCCAAATCGTGAGGAAAAGCGGTAGAAAAAGAATGAATGAATGAAGGTTCGATTGATTTTAAGGTTCTTTTAATAGTTTTTAAATGTCTTAGGGGTTGTGGGCCTTCTTATCTTTCTGAATTGCTTTTAAGTTATCCACTTTCCACTTTATTTATATAGCACATTTTATAAACAGAGTTTCCAAAGTGCTGCACAGACTAGTAAAATAAAAAGTAAAAATAAAATACAATAAATAAAGGTAAAAATTGAATTTAATCCAAAACTAAAAGATCAAATAAAATATATATTACAATATTAAAAACAAGAAGCAAAGCAATAAAAGTATAAAAAATAAAACCGATTAAAATAAAAAGAAAGAACTAAAAGACACAGAGGACCATACGTCTCGCTTAAAAGCCAAAAAATAAAAGTGGGTTTTAAGATGAGACTTAAAACTTTAGATGTTGGGGGGCCTTTTTTTTTTTTTACTTGGTCTAAGTCTCATCTTAGGCACTACAAGTTGTAGCCAGCCCTCGGACCTCAGTGACCGCACTGGAGAGTAAATTTGTAAGAGGTCCGAGATGTATTTGGGGGGCCAGCCCATTCAACGCCTTAAAAACAAACAATAAAATCTTAAAATCAATCCTACCAATGCAGGGAGGCCAAGAATTGGGGTGATGTGCTCCCTCTTTTTTGGTTCCTGTTAAAAGTGAAACATCCAGTCATATTTTGTTTGAGTACGTCAGCTGACATGTCAGGGTGTTTTGTTTTTTTTTTTGGCAGGCAGGCAGTTGACCTGTGCTGGGAGCTGAGTTTAATGTAGCGATACATCTGCATGTCGTCAGCATGGAAGAGGAGGATTAAAGCACATTGATGGATATGCTATCCAAAAGGAGACCATACTATCCATCAGCTTAGGTAATATCACCAGAACGGCTTATTTGAGGCTTCAGCTATACAGACTTGACAATTTCTAGCACCGATACCCGGGCCAACTCTTACTCGCTAAAGCGGTCTGATTGGCCCCTCAACAACGATTGTGGCCTTAATGGCCTCACAAAGCCCAGAGCCAGTTTGTTTAAATCAAAGCACCCAAGCATGGAGGCAGAACACTGAAATTGTGGGCCTCCTGAAAGGTGATCTAGTGGCAGAACCGCAGTCCCGAGGGCTCAAGTTTACATAGCATAAATACAAATAATGGAAAAAAAAAAAAATAACAGTGCTCACTGCCAAGAAATTTAACATTTAGGAGCGCTGCTTTTTGTTATGTTAGAAATGTCAGTTTCTGATTATTTGATCAATTAGCTTACGAATCAAAACTCTTAAATATGGAGGTGACTTTCCTCTTTGTCCGTTAGACAATTCAAGCTGACAAGCTTGTCCTGCACGTCTGCAGCGGCGGCCACGTGCTAATCAGCAATGTCTGAGCAAACCGCCGTATGGATTTCATCGCCCGACTGCTGAGAACTTCCATGGCTCGCATGTGGTGTAGAACACCACAGCCGGGCCTGTCAGTTCCCGTTCCAGGCCACGGCGGCCTAAATGGATCCTGATTGGCTATTTGGACAGGGAAGTGTGCAAAAGGTTGACACGGGGAATCGATGCTGCCTCCATGTTTCATACTGTCCGAAGAAATACGGGGCTGGAAAAATCCATGTTAGAGCATCATTATTATCAAACACCATTTATTAGAAAGGACATATTGCAGGGGTGTCCAATATGTGGGCCAGTTGCAGCACATGGCTGTTTTTCTATTGGCTAGTGGCACATTCTAAAAATATAATTTAACAAGAAAAACAACAAAAAAAGAGAACCAAAAAAATTTCCCATTCTAAGGAGAAAAATAGTAAATTTTACAAGAATAAACTGTAATATTATGAGGAACAATAATGTTATTTTAGTAACATAGCGTATAATATTATGAGAAACAAACAAAACAAAATTAAGATATCATAATATTGGCAATGGTAATGGTTTTATTTCATTTGATTATGCATCAGATTACAATTGAATGCATCCCATAATCAGTTCACAGTTCCACATGTCCAAAAGGAGTAGGAAGAAGCAAAGCTTATTAAATCCTACCCCTCCATCTGGTACTTTTACAATCAGTAACTGTTACATTTGTTCACTTCCTGCTTTCCATAATACAGTTTAAGGTTTTTATTTTTGTTTTAATTTTTAAATTTTGTAATTTTTCGTCCCGTACCAAAGTACGAGGTGATATGACCATACAATGACATAATATAATTTAAGTTTTTTATTTTATTTATTTTATATTTATTTTAGTTCTATTTTTTTCTATTTTTAGAAAATAATTTTTATAATTATATATTTTGACAGTAACTGTCAATATTGTGATATATATAGCACATAATAATCATAATATTATGGGGAGAGTGAAGTAGATACTCATGATACAATAATTGTAAAATAATAAATTTTCTAATAATAATACTAATTGACTAATAATACAAATTTTTCACCTAGTATAACTTAGAATATCTACCTTTGACATATTGAGTATGACGGTTTGTCTTATTTGTTGTCTTATTTTAATAATCATTAGACAAGTGATCAACTTACCTCGATGTGTTACAATGTCCCAAAGATGTTTTGCTAGATGGCGGCCATGTTTTTCAACCAATTTTGCTCATATTTTTGTGCTTATCAATCCCCTAAAGGTGTGTTAATTAATAGTAATGGTGTGTAATAGTAATAATAGAAATAGTAATAATGTGTGCTGCATTGTATGTATTATAAGTAGTTCTTGTAGTACAGTATAGGCTTCTCCTTGGCTAGCAAAGCATGTAATTATGAAGCAGACAAAGCCATGTTATATATGTATGATGGGAAAATGACACCGTCACAGCCAGTCAGTTAGCAAGAGCGCAGGTGCAGCATCTTACGTCTGCTCATGTTTACAGGAACAACAATGGTGGCGTTTATTCATACCTGAAAGACGATACCATAGTGCAAATGGAGAGGGGTATGTCGGGCATTTTTGTGGTGAGTGGGTGTGATCTACGGATGCTGACTGGATGACACGTTCATCGGCTTCCAAGTCGGTTTTGGCAAAGTGTTCGGGATTTCAAGTTGGCGGTGCATGAAGGTGGTGGGGGGGGCTTTTAGTTTGAAAAAAAAAAGATGGGTGTTGGCTGTGAGCTGAAACGGGCCAGTGACAACGCTGCCGGAGAAGGTGCGCTATGGAGGGGAAGTGAACAAATAATATTTATTGATGTCAAGTTACATCTGAAGAATTATGTCAATTATTATCTTTTTTGCATTTTTTTACAAAATATATTAATAAATCATGCTGTGTCATGGTTGATTACGACCTATTTAAATGTGTACATATCAGCACATTTTGATGAAACATCTTCAAACATAAAATATGGAGAGAATACTGAAAGTTGTTGGACTAATTGGACTAACCGGAAAATGTACGAAAACGGAGGCTACATTTTTCAATGTTAACCAAAAAATCTGCTAACCAGGACGTACGCTAACCAAGGTTACACTGTACAAACAATAGTGTCGTGGGCTGGAGTCACGCAACTTGCACTTGAGTTACAATTCTGATTACTTTAGACTCGACTTGGATTTTGACATCAATGACTTGTGATTTGCGATCGACTTGACTAGAGACTTGACTTGGAAAACGTCTTTATTACAGGTTCAAAAATACAGATGTTCGATAATATCAGCTGTTGTTGGCCTAAAAAATTGAGATATTGGTTCAAATGGCTAAATGAATTACAATACAAATATGGACAGAATACTGAAAGTCGTTGGAGTAATTGGACTAACAGGAAAATTTATGAAAACTGAGGCTAAATTTTTTGACGTTAACCAAAAAATCTGCTAACCGGGACGTACGCTAATCAAGGTTACACTGTACAAACAATAGTGTCGTGGGCTGGAGTCGCGCGACTTGCACTCGAGTTACAATTCTGATGACTTTAGACTCGACTTGACAAAATCTTGCGACTCGACTTGGATTTTGACATCAATGACTTGTGATTTTCGGCGAGTGTGTTGAATAAATTGTGTGTGCCACCCTGCTGGAGCTTGTGTAGAAATGAAAAACGGTGATGAGTGCTTATGACTTGTAAGGACTGGAAAACTTGGATGTGCCAGTGACTTTGGCTTTGACTTGACTTGACTAGGAAAATGTCTTTATTACAGGTTCAAAAATCGAGATGGAGAGACTACTGAAAGTCATTGGAGTAATTGGACTAACCGGAAAATGTATGAAAACTGAGGCTAAATTTTTTGACGTTAACCAAAAAATCTGCTAACCGGGACGTATGCTAACCAAGGTTACACTGTACAAACAATAGTGTCGTGGGCTGGAGTCACGCAACTTGCACTCGAGTTATAATTCTGATGACTTTAGACTCGACTTGACAAAATCTTGCGACTCGACTTGGATTTTGACATCAATGACTTGTGATTTTTGGCGAATGTGTTGAATAAATTGTGCGTGCCACCCTGCTGGAGCTTGTGCAGTGATGAAAACCGATGATGAGTGCTTCCGACTTTTCAGGACTGGAAAACTTGAATGTGCCAGAGACTTTGGCTTTGACTCGACTTGACTAAAGACTTGACTTGGAAAACGTCTTTATTACAGGTTCAAAAATAGAGATGTTCAAAAATATCGGCTGATGTTGGCCTTAAAAAATGACATATCGGTTCATATGGGTATCGGCTATGGGTAAGACAGCCAATATCGAGCATATTTATTCAAAAGTAAAACCAGTTTCACAATTGCAGCCATACAGTAGCTACGGCATGTAACGACGATAAGATCTTGATCGTGTCGCGCTAATGTTCTTTATGTTGATAAAGTGACGTGCATTCACTCTCATAGCAACCAGGAAGCATATTCATTAATGTGTATATTTACAGTAGGCCAAGCAAAGTGTCCCATGCGGCTCGTTGGAAAGCAGCCACCTACACAAACATTGCCTTTTAATGATGCATGCATCCAACTGTGTTCTTTAGAATAATATTTATTTCATTTCTACATTGTAATGGAACTCAGATGGCTTGTTGGGAGTATGACATCATTTGCTTGGGGGGGAAATGAAAGAATAAGCTTTTTTTTCCAGTGGAGTCATTAGGGCTGTTATAAAAATGAAGTTTGCAATGTCTTTTTAATGTTGACGTTAATGTCAATGCCGTGAAAAAATGGGTGTTCTATAAGCACAGGGGTGTCCAAAGTGGGGTGGCTTTTTGCAGCGTGTGGCTAATTTTTGTATCATTTACCATTTATTTATTTATTTTTATTACATATATATTTTTATAATTTCATGACAAGCCTGTGGCTAATTTTTGTATTATTTACCATTTATTTATTTAGTTATTTTTATAACATATATTTTTTTTATAATTTCATGACAAGAAACCTTTTAATTTTAAGAGGATGAATAAAGTATTTTTGTCACATAAAATTAAACTATCAAAGAAAAGAATAATGGTTTTTTTATCATAATATAATGAAAAACAAACAAAACAATTTAAAAAAAGATTGGAAAAGCTGTAATATTATCTGAATAAAATATTTAAAATTATCAAACATTAATTTAGTATTTTTGTAAAATAAAATTAAAATATCAAAGAAAAAAATACTGTTTTTTTAATCATAGTATAATGAAAAACAAACAAAACGATAAAAAACGATAGGAAAAGCTGTAATATTATATGAATAAAATATTCTAAAATTAATAAAAAAATATTTTAGTATTTTTGTAAAATAAAATTAAAATATCAAAGAAAAAAATAAACGTTTTTTTAATCATAATATAATGAAAAGCAAACAAAACCATTTTAAAAATGATTGGAAAAGCTGTAATATTATCTGAATAAAACATTCTAAAATGATCAAACATTATTTTAGAACAAAATTTTAATATTTTGACAATTTTAGAAAACAAGCACTAATATCCTTTCATTTTTCACTATGTGGCCCCCACGGGAAAAAGACCCCCCTGTTCCAGCACGTCTTCCTCCTTGTCATTAGAAGTACTTGGGTTCCAGTGAAAGATTGTTATCATCCGGTGATCCATCAGAGTGAAGAGAACATCTTCTATAGACAGGAAATGCATGCATTCCTCATGAATGGTCCGAAACATCTCCGCCAGGGGAGGATAAGTGTCTCATTCTAGCCATGGAGGCAGGCGAGGGAAAGTGAAAGCATTGTTTGCGCTGCAATCTGCCTTTTCTTCAACAAAGACAATACCCCTTTGATTGTCGTCTCCCTTCTCCCCCCCGAGATCCAAGTTCAATCCCGACGAATCAATAGGCTGTACCCTCTCCTTGTCAGAGGTCAAACGAGGGGGCGGCTGCTTTTGTGGCGGGAGGGGCGAAATGGGAAGTAAATGTGTTTTAGTGTCAAACAGAACAACCTTTGACCCCAACAATGAAATACGCCTGTGTCTCTAATCCATGCTAATACAGTATCTCAGGAAAGGAAGAACAATCATGCTTCGTTTATGGTGGTTAATTAGTTAATTCTGAATTAACTGTGATCAGGGAATTTCCGCAAAGTAGGAATTCTTAGTTATAAATGAAATATTTTTATAGTTTGAGCATAGAAAACCTGTTTACAACCTTATAAATATGCTTTTTTACATTATTAGAGCCCTCTAGACAACAAATAACACCCCTATAGTCACCTTTACACTCATTTTACCCAAAAAAGTAGACATAATAACAGAAAATTTGACATAATCTAGACACACTTGTCAGTATGTCAAAATTAAAAGTGATCAGGGAATTTCCGCAAAGTAGGATTCCGTACTTATAAATGAAATATTTTTTGTAGTTAGAGCATAGAAAACCTGTTTACAACCTTATAAATATGCTTTTTGACATGATTAGAGCCCTCTAGACATGAAATAACACCCCTATAGTCACCTTTACAAACCTTTTACCCAATAAAGTAGACATAACAGAAAATATGACATAATCTAGACACACCTGTCAGTATATCAAAATTAACTGTGATCAGGGAATTTCCGCAAAGTAGGATTTCTTAGTTATAAATGAACAACCTTATAAATATGCTTTTTGACATTATTAGAGCCCTCTAGACATGAAATAACACCCCTATAGTCACCTTTACAATCCTTTTACCCAATAAAGTAGACATAATAACAGAAAATATGATATAATCTAGACACACCTGTCAGTATGTCAAAATTAAATGATCAGGGAATTTCCGCAAAGTAGGATTTCTTAGTTATAAATGAAATATTTTTTGTAATTAGAGAATAGAAAACCTGTTTACAACCTTATAAATATGCTTTTTGACATTATTAGAGCACCTCTAGACATGAAATAACACCCCTATAGTCACCTTTACACTCATTTTACCCAATAAAGTAGACGTAATAAGAGACAATATGACATAATCTAGACACACCTGTCAGTATGTCAAATACATGCGTGTCAAATACATCGGTCTGTGCGAGCGCTGTCTGCGTCTGTCACTGTCGGCCTTCCGCCCATTCTTCTCTACTTACAGTATGTCTGAAAGGCGAAGGAAGCCACGATATTCGATATGCACGTGTCTGTTCTTTGGTTGTTGTTGAATCAGCCTCAATGTCGCAAATTCATTCATTCAAGGATCATTTTTATACATCTAAGCTATTGAAAAGGACTTATTATTTATTGCAAAGGTTGTACCATTTTTTTGTTTTTTCACCAAACTATATTAGAAAAATATATATAAATTATATATAAATTAAATAATAGTGTTAATGATTTTATCAAGTATAATCTGAATTTTTTATAATTTATTTTTATAATTTATAATAAATTTTATAATCTGAAACAATTTTTTATGATCCAGTTTTATATTTCATGGGCTCAATTTATTTACAGCTGCTGCAGCATGTTGAAAATGGTATAATTAGTTATAAACTATTAAGGGACAAATTCAATAGCATGAAATAAAATAAAGTATGATGTGTATATGCAATATGTCAAAAATATCATGATAAAATAAAATATGAAAATAAAATAATTAATAATATTCAATGTAATGTCTGTTTACATATATAATATAAATAATAATATAATAGTTATACATAATGATGATAAAATAAATAAAAGATCAAATAATGCAGCATGTTGCTAATGTTATTAATAGTTATAAGCTATTAAGGGACAAATTCAATAGCATGAAATAAAACTAAATATGATGTGTATATGCAATATGTCAAATATATCATGATAAAATAAAATATGAAAATAAAATAATTTTTAATATATGTTTACATATATAATGTAAATACTAATATAATAGTAATACATAATGATGATAAAATAAATAAAAAAAGATTTTTTAAAAATACAGCGTATTGATAATGTTATAAATAGTTATAAGATATTAAGGGACAAATTCAATAGCATGAAATAAAATAAAATATGATGTGTATATGCAATATGTCATGATAAAATAAAATATGAAAATAAAATAATTAATAATATTCAATGTAATGTGTGTTTACATATATATTATAAATAATAATATAATAGTAATACATAATGATGATAAAATAAAATAAAAATTAAATAAAGAATGATTTTAATTCATAAATTTTTGTATTTTTTTCTATTTATAATAAAAAAAAATTAAAAACGCCACGTTAGCTAGTGGTATAAATGAAACAAATTTGTATGTACATATAAATAAGTACAGTCATTCCACATCATGTGTAATTAAGTACTTGACGTTGTTATGAATATGGATAAGTTGGAGGTAATTTCCCTGATGGTCAAAGCTGACATGTGATGCAAAGCTTTCCGAGAAGGCTTTCTGCATTCTTGACTTAATTACAGTGTCTGCGTAAAGCTTGCACGAAGCGGAAACGTGATGACTGATCTTTGGTTGAGTTCCCCATTTTCAAACCTGATGCGCCACTCGAGTCGTTGACCGGCTCAAATGTTCTTCTTACAAAAGACAAGGTTGGCATTTTTACTGAGGATGCTCGTTTTTAGGATCTTTTCCACTGATCGATGCAGCATGAATGCGGTCATGTGCAGTACTTGCAAATTTTTATTATTAGTTTTTTTTTTTTAGCAAATAAAAATTCCTGATGATGAACACATGGAGCTACTTACTTGATGCGCTGCAAATCGGGCTCGTCGTGTTTGAAGTCTAATCCGTCAAACCACACTTGGGTAAACGTTGGGGATTGTGGAGGAATGGCCCATTGCACTGTCCCTCGGAAAAGGGAAATGTAAAACGCATGAAAGTGCCTGCAGCCTGTAATTATTGTATAAGCGCTGCGGTGCGGCTGAGGAGAGATGCGTAGTAAAACGCTGAAGGCGACTGCAGTTACCGTATGAGATCCTTGTCGTATTAATTACAGAATTCTTTCTAGGTACGAATATATTCACACTTTTTTCAGGTACCTTGTGGATTTTTTTAACCCTTAGATGCATAAGTGGGTCAAAAGTGACCCGGTCAGGTTGTTTTCTTGAAATATCTTCGTAATGAAAAAACTTTTTCATTTCATATTCCAGGTATTCCTCAAAAAAAACTGTTTTTGATATCATGCCATTCACATTTTTAACTTACCTTTTATACATTTTAAGAAATTTTTGTGTTTGTGTTAAAAGCCCAACCTTCCATAAGTGGGTCAAAACTGACCCGGTCAGGTTGTTTTCTTGAAATATCTTCGTAATGAAATTTTTTCATCATTTCATATTCCAGGTATTCCTAAAAAAAACATGTTTTTGATATCATATCACATTTTTAACTTACCTTTTATACATTTTAAGAAATTTTTGTTTTAGCGTTACTACCCCAAACTTCCATAAGTGGGTCAAAAATGACCCGGTCAGGTTGTTTTCTTGAAATAGCTTCATAATGAATTTTTTTTTCATTTCATATTCCAGGTATTCCTCAAAAAAACTGTTTTTGATATCATGCCATTCACATTTTTAACTTACCTTTTATACATTTTAAGAAATTTTTGTGTTTGTGTTAAAAGCCCAACCTTCCATAAGTGGGTCAAAACTGACCCGGTCAGGTTGTTTTCTTGAAATATCTTCGTAATGAAATTTTTTCATCATTTCATATTCCAGGTATTCCTAAAAAAAAACATGTTTTTGCTATCATATCACATTTTTAACTTACCTTTTATACATTTTAAGAAATTTTTGTTTTAGCGTTACTACCCCAAACTTCCATAAGTGGATCAAAAATGACCCGGTCAGGTTGTTTTCTTGAAATATCTTCATAATTAAACATTTTTATTTCATATTCCAGGTATTCCTCAAAAAACATATTTTTGATATCATGCCATTTACATTTTTAACTTAACTTTATGCAACACACAATCGATCCTCACATTTTCTATTGTTGTACGGGGTCATTTTCTTTTTTAAAGATGGAAAAAAGTGAAAAATTAAGATGTTTCTAACATGAAATCATTCTTGTATGGTCCTAAATATAATACTAAATATCATACAAGTGATTATTCCTAACCAAAATGGCAAAATTGTCATAAAAACGCATTGATTCTAGTCATTTTTGACCCACTTATGGAAGAGTGTGGGGTATTTGTATTGAGTTGTGGACTCCTATAGAGCAGCTACATACAATAACCAGCATACAAAGCTTTATAGTTCTTCCAGAATCTGCACCTATTCAGCTGTACTTTTTTGGATTTTGTGCTTTCCGCGAACACGGTCTGTTTTAATTTATTCCACCCACGGCCCGCCTCTAGGCACGCCCACTCCGCTGGTTTCAACAACTTCCGGTTGGTGCCGCTAACTTTGTAGCAGTTGGTATATATTAAACGATATAGGAGTTGATAATAAACGGTGATTTATCTTTTAAAAAAGTCCAATTTTAACGGACACAAATCCGATCCGAAAGTAGAGACTGGAGAGTCCGAAGGTTCTCAAGAACAGAGGTTACTTCAAGACGTCTTTAGCATTGAGAGGCGTTATATACGCTATTTATATACGCTATATTTCAATGCATGACAGCTGTGTCATATAGGCGTATATAGGTATGCTATTACTACCAATTTTGCTTTTTTTCTCAGTTTAGTATATTATTTTCCAAATTTTTTTTCTTTGTTTGTTACCTTCGAAAATGTCTTTTAATAATTTTTAAAATATTTTTGTAATTATGACTTTATTCCCATGATGTTTTGATTTTTTTCTTGAATAAAATTGTATTAATATTTCCACTTTATTCTACTAAAATGACTTTTCCTCATAATGTTATTACATTAATTTTGTAAAAATCATGGTTTTTTGGGGGGGCAAGATATTTAATATAATTTAATATATAAATATAATTTAATAATTTTAATATAATTTATTAGATATAATTTGTTTCTTTTAATATTTAGATTTTATTCTTGTGAAAGCACTGCTGATTTTCTTGTTAAATTATATATTTACAATGTGTTTCAGGCCAATAAAAACACAGCCAGGGGCTGCACATGGCCCCTGGGCCGCACTTTGGACTTGCACTTTATTCCCACACCCCCCACACTTGCCTTTTTCTGCCACTTTTTGTTCCATCCCTGAGTAGAATCCTTCCTATAGTAAAGATAATTACCCTAAAATCTCATGAAATCAAGAATATTGCAGGCAAAAAAAATGACGAAATTATCATTTTTGAGAAGAGAGCCAAAAGTCGATGCTGAACGAGTTAAAGATTAGCGGTCTCAGTCCTGCGTCTTCCAGCCAGTGGCTGACTTTCCCCAGATTGAGTCACTGAGCAGAAGCAGTGAACCTTGATCCGACTTGCCCCAGTTAGGAATGCAGGCAGGGGCGGCGGAGACAAAAAGTTGTGTGAAGTTTATGTGAAAGCGTTGGCTTTATCACGAGCGGCGTTGCTTTCACCTGCTCTTAAAAACAAAAAAAAACCATAACAAATGCAAAATGTGCACGGTGAGGTCAAGACGAGGGACGCATCCTGCTTGCTAATCTTCAGCATTTTATGGGCCTGCCTGGGAAAGTCCAATGACAATAATTCAGCGCTATTGATTAGTAGCTTGTTTCATTGACTTCTATAAATCATCCAACAGGTGGAGCCACTACAATCTGGCCAATAGACGAAAGGAACGCACCGCACCACGTGTTACGTCATTGCCGTGAGCTCGCCCCCACAGCCGACCTGCTTTTTTTAAGGTCAGTACTCGTTTTGCAAATCTTCCTGATCTTTCCGCAGGACGCTTTTTTGCACATCTTTACAAATAAACCACATTTTACTATAGTCCCTTGAGTAGCTCCCATGCATGTTATCACATGCTGCAATTTGCAGACACTCCCTAAGGTGCTTGTTGTGCTCTTGTTAAGAGGTAGTTTAGCAATATTGTTCGATATATTAATGAATTGATGTTTTACACCCCCATTACCATACTGAGTGTTTGTTTTTTTTTTGTTTGTTTTGGGGGGGGGAAACTTCCTGTATATGGGGTCTAAGGATTTATACATTGGAGGCCTCTGGTTTATGGTCTAGCTAATTAGTCAATTATTCATTCATTCATTCATTTTCTACCGCTTATCCTCACGAGGGTCGTCAGCCAATCACAGGGCACATATAGACAAACAACCATTCACACTCACATTCATACCTATGGACAATTTGGAGTCGCCAATTAACCTAGCATGCATGTTGTTGGAATAATTTTACTTTATTTTAGTTTTATTGTGTGCGAGATTTATTATTGTACGCCCCCCCCCCGTGCACATTCATTCATTCATTCATTCATTTTCTCCTAGCTGTGAGGCCTGCGTGTTAACCACTCGTACGCCGTGCAGCCCATGATCAGTTATCTGAGCTTTTTTAAATTTTAATTAATTTAAAAATAATTTAAAAAAATAATTTTTAACACATTTAAAAGAAATTCTACTTTGTGAAAATGTTACGATGATGTGTAGTGTTCTACATTGGCCAGTGGGTGTCAGTAATGTTACATTAAGGAGACGCAGGAAGTATTGTACAGAAACCGGAAGTAAAGAAGTGTAAAGTTGACTATAGGGTTGCTATGTCATGCATAGAGGGCTCTAATTATGTTTTAAAAAAGTGTACAGAGAGAAACAGGAAGTAAAGAAGTGTAAAGTTGACTATAGGGGTGCTATGTCATGCATAGACAGCTCTAATTATGTTTTAAAAAAGTGTACAGAGAGAAACAGGAAGTAAAGAAGTGTAAAGTTGACTATAGGGTTGCTATGTCATGCCTAGATGGCTCTAATTATGGTTAAAAAAAGTGTATGTAGAAGGTCATTAACAGAAAAAAAGAAAAAATAAGAAAAAAAATCACGTTTGCATGTTTTTGGAATGTGGGAGGAAACCGGAGTACCCGGAGAAAACCCAGAGATCGAACTCGGGTCTCCTTGCTGTGAGGCTAACCACTCAATCCACCGTGCAGTCCAATTAGTCAATTAATGGGAACAAAAAACTAATGCTTTTCTTATTGCTGACAACAGCAAAAAAAAAAAATCAGGTGTGACTTTATTAGCTTCAAATTTTCCAGGAAATGCCGAGAGAGACCAGCATATCCATATTGCGTAAGAGGTTGAATGTATTCCCGGTGAACGGACAGCAGCATCCGATGTATATAAGTTAACGTTTTCTGCAACTCGTCATCCATGGTTCCCATCCGTGTGTGATAATAAAAGTCGTTTAGAGAAAAACAGAGCACCATCTGGTTGGAGTTGTGTCATGTATACGTGCAAATAAGAGAAAACAACCTTCTCATGCTCCGTTTTTAAAGGTGCGGTGCAAATTTGTGTTCAGATCGCTCGTCTATTGTGATTTAGATCTTTTGGGAACGTTTGCCCGCAAAGTCAACAAAAAATGCAGGGAGCCGTTTTAATATGGTGCTGTGCCTTCTGCTAATGTTGATTTAAGTCACAATGACATGCAAATGTGATAAATTCACCTTTTTTTTTTTTTGATCGGTGCTTTAATGTTTTGTCCTTGATACAGTTGGGCTGTAATATTCCATACAAGGGCATCAAAGAGACCTCATAAAACAGGCCTTATATTCATTGATTTTCCATCATCAGCATACTTTTTCCTGTTCATTAAATCAGGAGTGGGGTTTGTTTATTCAAAAGGACCACGCAGCTCGGCTAATCGCTGCGAGCCATGAGGCTGAGGCGTGGTCGGTCTAGACCCAAACCCGTGTGAAAGGTCTTTTCAGTGGAGCCACGTTGAATTTGGTCCCCGTCCCTCTTTCAATGTTTTTATTGATATTTGGATGGATTGGCAAAGAGTGCTCTTTGACAGCAGCATTTGTGGACTGGTTTTACTGGTCCGACTCATGCAGCAGCAGCGCGTCTTATGCTGGTGCAAATCGTCGGAGGTTCGGAGTGAAGAAGCCATTTAAGACATAATAAGACATAAGCCATAATACAGTAAGCCCTCGTTTATCACCATTAATTGGTTCCAGGCCCGATTGTGATATGTGAATTTCAGCCAATTAGGAGTCCTTATTTATATATGGAATATTTAGAATAATCTGTTTACGACCGCGGCTAGGAGACCAGGGTTCAATTCCATCCTCAACCATCTCTGTGTGGAGTTTGCATGTTCTCCCCGTGCATGCGTGGGTTTTCTCCGGGTACTCCGGTTTCCTCCCACATTCCAAAAACATGCTAGGTTAATTAGCGACTCCAAATTGTCCATAGGTATGAATGTGAGTGTGAATGGTTGTTTGTCTATATGTGCCCTGTGATTGGCTGGCCACCAGTCCAGGGTGTACCCCGCCTCTCACCCAAAAGACAGCTGGGATAGGCTCCAGCACCCCCCGCGACCCTCGTGAGGAAAAAGCGGTAGAAAATGAATGAATGTTTACGACCTTATAAATACATTATTTTTACCATTAGTAGAGCCCTCTAGACATGAAATAGCACCCCTATAGTGACATTTACACTCCTATTATCCAATAATGACTTAATTTCACAATTTTTTTGGCTTGGAAATGCTTCATTTAGAGGAAGAAATGGTTGAAATGTGCATTTTTAAAAACTACACTGTAAACCCGAATGTTCAAAGTACTTAAATAAATGAAGTTATGCATACTCAAAGTTCTTTAAAAAGTTCTAATGGACTTAATTAAGTCCAGTTCATTTAACATGTTGTTCCACTTTGAGTACTTTTAACTAATATGTTTTGATTAAATTGAACTATGGCTATATTAAGTTAGATTAAGTTAAAATCGGAATGCTCAAAATAATTAATTGGTATAAGTATAGTTAACTTAAAATTTTCTTAAAAGTTCTACTTATAAATGTCGATTGCCAGTTGCATTAACTGTCTTTTCAGTTTATTTAACTTGTGATTTTTGATTAATGTGAACTTTTTGCAGATGTAACATACTTAAAATAATTAACTCGTAGTTAATTAAAAAGTAAAAAAAAAAGTGTACTGTAAACCCGAATGTTCAAAGTACTTAAATAAATGAAGTTATGCATACTGAAAGTTCTTAAAAAGTTCTAATAACTTACTTATGTCGAGTTCATTTAACATGTTGTTCCATTTTGAGTACTTTTACCTAATATGTTTTGATTAAATTGAACTATTGGCTATATTAAGTCAGATTAACTTAAAAACATGTTTAAATACAACTTAAGACACTGTTAATCGGAATGCTCAAAATAATTAATTGGTATAAGTATAGTTAACTTAAAATTTTCTTAAAAGTTTTACTTATAAATGTTGATTGCCACTTGCATTATCTGTCTTTTCTGTTTATTTAACTTGTAATTTTTGATTAATATGAACTTTTTGCAGATTTGTGTAACCTACTTAAAATAATTCGTAATATCAACTCCAAAAATAAAAATGTGGCAACTGATTGCCTCACTTTTTTTGAGTTCTGCTAACTTATTCAGGTTTACAGTGTAATAATAGTGCATGTTTAATCATGAATCAGCAATGGTTTATGAATTCATTTATTTTTAAAATTGACTTTCATAATTCAGTGCGGAGACCATATTTCTCCAGCAATGGATGTTTTTCTATCCTGATAGTCCAAGTGTGAATATGTTTTGCATCATTTTGACACATGGAAGTTAAAACCTCAGTGCCACTGGTCATCCTATGGATACCACTTGAAGCATCTCGGCCAAAAATGAATGTGCACAGAAATAAACATGGCGTTGCAAAACCTCATGTAAATGCCATGTCCTTGTGTACTTACGCTTGAGTAATATACACATTACTTGAACGTTTTCATTGAACTGCAGCAGCACTGAAATATGTCAAGTTGTGTGGTCCATTCCTTTGGTGTTTGCAGACTCTGGCGAGCGTGGATGGATGTCAGCGGTGTACACAATGGTGGCGTGGGTGTGGGTGTGAAAGATGCCAAGGTTGGGACCGGGAGACGTGCATCGGTGCCAGCCACACATGCACAGGAATCCATGATGCGCCATGGTAAGTACAACCGTTTGCTTGAAAGAAGCACAGAAGGCTCCACGGCGGATGAGTGGTTAGCGTGCAGACCTCACAGCTAGGAGACCAGGGTTCAATTCCACCCTCGGTCATCTCTGTGTGGAGTTTGCATGTTCTCCCCGTGCATGCATGGGTTTTTCTCCGGGTACTGCGGTTTCCTCCCACATTCCAAAAACATGCTAGGTTAATTAGCGACTCCAAATTGTCCATAGGTATGAATGTGAGTGTGAATGGTTGTTTGTCTATATGTGTCCTGTGATTGGCTGGCCACCAGTCAGTCAAGGGTGTACCCCGCCTCTCGCCTGAAGACAGCTGGGATAGGCTCCAGCACCCCCCGCGACCCATGCTTTTCAACCAATGTGTTTATCAGTCCCCTAAAGGTGGCCCAGTGAGGTGTACTGTATTCGGGCACAGGCTCAGAGCAGCTAGTGTGCCATCACTATTCAAATGCTGTGGCACAACATACCCCAGATATGGTAGATATGTGGCTAATCTTGCAGCATTTGGTACAACCTCATGCAAAATGTGTCAAAATGAAGCAGTGAATGTTTGTTTACAAATAAGCTCAGGGGAAGTTTTTTTTAAATAACCGGTTATCTGAGCTACTTTTAAGCTGTTTAATGCTATTTATATATGTATATATATATTGCTATATATAATTATCCTGCACCTTTAATGTACTGTATATATTCATTTGAACATGCATCAGATTACAATTGAATGCATCCCATAATCAGTTCACAGTTCCACATGTCCAAAAGGAGTAGGAAGAAGCAAAGCTTATTAAATCCTACCCCTCCATCTGGTACTTTTACAATCAGTAACTGTTACATTTGTTCACTTCCTGCTTTCCTAATATAGTTTTAATTTTATTTAATTAAAAAAAAATAATTTTATTAATTTTTATTTATTCATTCATTCATTCATTTTCTACCGCTTTTCCTCACAAGGGTCGCGGGGGTTGCTGGAGCCTATCCCAGCTGCCTTTGGGCGAGAGGCGGGGTACACCCTGGACTGGTGGCCAGCCAATCACAGGACACATATAGACAAACAACCATTCACACTCACATTCATACCTATGGACAATTTGGAGTCGCCAATTAACCTAGCATGTTTTTGGAATGTGGGAGGAAACCGGAGTACCCGGAGAAAACCCACACATGCACGGGGAGAACGTGCAAACTCCACACAGAGATGGCTGAGGGTGGAATTGAACCCTGGTCTCCTAGCTTTGAGGTCTGCTCGCTAACCACTAGACCGCCTTGCAGCCTTTTTATTTATTAATTAATTATTTTTTTTGTCACGTACCAAAGTACGAGGTGATATGACCATACAATGACATAATGTGTACCATAGTAAGTGTCAATATAGTGATATATATAGCACATCATGACTGGTTCAAGACTCTTCATCCTTGTAATTAGCAAACATCAACTGCTTGTATTGTTTCTTGAATTGGCTCATCGTTGTGCATTGTTTGAGTTCCTTACTCAATCCATTCCATAGTTTGATTCCACATACTGAAATGCTATGGCTTTTTAACATAGTCCTAGCATATACGTGTTTCAAATTTAGTTCTTCCAAGTAAATTATTGATGCATACAATATGATTCAAATTCAATAAAATCATGGACAATTTAATCCAAACTTCTTAGGGATTGTCACGAGTCTTTAGCGAAAAGTTGTTGCTTACAGAGGTCATGAAAATAATGTTCCACGCTGTATGGAGGACTGCGTAATATCAGCTTTAATTGCAGTGGATGCTTTCTGTCGCGGCATAGTTCCACCAGTCTGTCCTGGAGCCTCGCCCCTTGGAGGAGACGAGCGTCTCGGTCGTGTGTGATTTCACTGTATGGCCTTCAGTTTGTGGCATGAAAAGGTGACGTGGCGGTGATTAATGTTAATCGCGGCGGATTTACTGTGTGTTTATTTTCTGGCGCAATCGGGGAAAGGGAGAGAGCCGGGGCCCCCGTGGTCTATGAGGGCTCACGCCCGGAGCAGGAGGTGAGGTCGGGGAGGATTTGGATGGTGTTTGCCGTGCAGCGGCGGCTTGTCCGAGGAGGCTGACGGTGAACAAGGGTTGTGTTGTCGCTTGTGCGTGACTGGGGGGAGTTCATGCTTACCAGAGGTTCACCAATTTCTACACTGAGGCTGTTTTAAAAGATGAGATTTGAGATTCAGCACAACCTCAGAAACCTGGATATGCTTTAAAGTAGTCAGTGTACAGCTTTTATGGAAGTATAGCATACCTGTTCACTGAAGACGCAGCCACTCCATCTTCCACACCATCTGTATGATCCAACATGGTCTCCCAGACAGCGCAGCACTGCCACCATGTTGACTATTTGTACTACAGTGGCACAAGACATCATCATAGAATAATAATAATAAATTATGGCTATTTCATAGTTAATTATGGCGCATTATGAGTGAAAAAGTATTAAGAAACTAACTTATGTGTAGCATTCTGGCCACTAGGTGTCAGTATTGTTCAGTTACTAAGACATGACATTCTATGATCGTCAGGCTGCACGGTGGACGAGTGGTTACCACGCAGGCCACACAGCTAGGAGACCTGAGTTCAATTCCACCCTCGGACATTTCTGTGTGGAGTTTCCGTGTTCTCCCCGTGCATGCGTGGGTTTTCTCCGGGTACTCCAGGTTTCTGTGATTGGCTGGCGACCAGTCCAGGGTGTAAGCCCGCCTCTCGCCCGAAGACATCTGAGATAGGCTCCAGCACCCTTACGACCCTAGTGAGGATAAGCGGTAGAAAAAGAATGAATGAATACATGGAGTCAGCCTTGGCATGTCAGATACAAAATAAACTGAAAAGTTCTCCTCACAATCTGTGTGGAAGTGGTACATTTTGGGCTTCTTTGACCTTCTTCAACACTCCATTTGAAACATTAACTTTCTTAAAGGAAAAGTGCATTTTGTTTTGGAATTTTGACCATCATTCACAATATTCATATGTCTTATAAAGATATCCAAACAGCTAAAAAGAGGCAGCTAAGAATGCACGTAATGGGATGCAACTATTCCACCTCTTCTGGGGAAAAAAACTCCCAAAACAGCCAAGAATGCTCCATTTACAATAAGCTATAGTGACATTGTTATTGTTATTAACATTAATACACCAAAGAACTACTTCACTGGCATAGTGACACCTTGCCACACTGGCTAGCTACTAGCCTTCTTTTCTTTGTTGCAATGTGAAATCACCCAGGAAGGAAGTGCTTAAAATAACCAAAATACGAGTGGCAAGTGGTTAGCGCGCAAGCTACACAGCTATGAGACTCAAATTCGATTAAGTTTGATTAAGTGGAGTTTGCGTGTTCTCCCCGTGCATGCGTGGGTTCTCTCCGGGTACTCCGGTTTCCTCCCACATTCCAAAAACATGCTAGGTTAATTAGCGACTCCAAATTGTCCATAGGTATGAATGTGAGTGTGAATGGTTGTTTGTCTATATGTGCCCTGTGATTGGCTGGCCACCAGTCCAGGGTGTACCCCGCCTCTCGTCCGAAGACAGCTGGGATAGGCTCCAGCACCATTGCGACCCTTGTGAGGATAAGCGTTAGAAAAAGAATGAATGAATGCATGGAGTCAGCCTTGGCATGTCAGATACAAATTAAACTGAAAAGTTCTCCTCACAATCTGTGTGGAAGTGGTACATTTTGGGCTTCTTTGTCCTTCTTCAACACTTCATTTCAAACACTTTTTAAAGGATGGATCAGCATGGATACAACACCATTTTTTTTGGATTTTTTTTTTTTTTAATAGAGCGCTATGGAGGAAGAATAGTTGCATAAAACCCAGCTAGTTTCCAGACTTTAGGACAGTGTTTTTTTGGTTTGGTTTTGAGCATCTTAAAAAAAATAAAAAATAAAAAAATAAAACGTTTTTTTTAACCTCATATTATGTTTTTGGTTACCATGGTTTCAGTGTATGTTATGCATTTTATGTATAAAAAGCAAAGCATCCTACCAGACATCCATCATCCAGCTGCTATCTCCATCATCCTTAGAAGGACTGTTGTGTAACGAAGCAGCAATTCAGCTCCATCGCAGCGACAATCCCGATATTTACCGCGGCCCTGCCCTTAAAAACACAGAATAACAGAAAACTCTGTGATAAAATCCCAGTGTGCATTGTATCGACGCTGTTTACACTGACGGATTCCCTTACCACTTGTGTTAAATGCAAGCCGCCGTGTTATTCCACCAAGCAAGAAAGAAAACAATTACTGAAAATGAGTCGGAGTTAAGAAGAGGCCTGTGTGTAAAATAACAAAGACGTGCGACTGTTTGGATCTGATAAGCCATGTCGAGTGTTTCCTCTAATGCTTCTGAAAATAAACAGCTGGGTTGATGAGGTGAATGGAGGCTTGGTTCGGGTCCTAACCGCAGCCCCGGGAGCTTGTTTGAGGGGTTGGACCAGCCGGGAGCAGAAAAAGGGGCTCTCATCAGAGACTCAGGCGCCAAGTGACTTAAACGGGGTCAGTGTGTTAGGAGTCTGTAGCGGCGAGAACGCACGCTCTGTCGCCTACGACGACTCTACCCACGCTACCCCCGCTCATCTTCAAGCGACCCGCATCTGATTTGTTTATGTTTATGTTTACCGACCCCTGAAACGCTGCATGTTCACACGACTCCACGGGTTTCAAACACGGAAGTAAACAATAATAAACTGAGTGACTTTGCTTGAAATGCAGGTTATCTAAACAGATAAACGGATTTAGAACCTATGTACTGGTGGCCAGCCAATCACAGGGCACATATAGACAAACAACCATTCACACTCACATTCATACCTATGGACAATTTCGAGTCGCTAATTAACCTAGCATGTTTTTGGAATGTGGGAGGAAATCGGAGTAAAACACAGAGATGGCCAAAGGTGGAATTGAACTCAGGTTTCGTAGCTGTGAGGCCTGCACGCTAACCACTCGTTCACCGTGCAGCCTGGTTTAAGTTACATTCATTCATTCATTCATTTTCTATCGCTTATCCTCACAAGGGTCCGAGGGGGTGCTGGAGCCTATCCCAGCTGTCTTCGGGCGAAAGGCGGGGTACACCCTGGACTGGTGGCCAGCCAATCACAGGGCACGTATAGACAAACAACCATTCACACTCACATTCATACCTATGGACAATTTGGAGTCGCCAGTTAACCTAGCATGTTTTTGGAATGTGGGAGGAAACCGGAGTAACCAAAAAATCCCGAGATGGCCAAGGGTGGAATTGAACTCGGGTCTCCTAGCTGTGAGGCTTGCACGCTAACCACTCATTCACCGTGCAGCCTGGTTTAAGTTACATTAATTCATTCATTAATTCATCCATCGCTTTTCCTCACAAGGGTCCCAGGGGGTGCTGGAGCCTATCCCAGCTGTCTTTGGTGTCTTGGAGGCGGGGTACAAACTGGACTGGTGGCCAGCCAATCACAGGGCACATATAGACAAACAACCATTCACACTCACATTCATACCTATGGACAATTTGGAGTCGCCAATTAACCTAGCATGTTTTAGCATGCACGGGTGGAATTGAAGGGTGGAATTGAACCCTGGTCTCCTAGCTGTGAGGTCTGCGCGCTAACCACCCGATGATATTATTAATTAGCCTATTATTATTACTATCAGAATTATTCTTCTTCTGATTATTACTACTACTAGTAGTAATATTAGGCTTGTATTAGACTGCTTATTGGCTTGCTTATTAGCCTGCTTTTGCCTTATTATATAATTTTTTTGTAAAAAAAAATCAATAAAAAAATATCAAATTATTTAGGGGGGCTTAAGAACATTTTAGGGGGACCGAAGCCCCCTAAAATAGGCCTAATGACACCACTGGTACTCCAATTCCGACCTTTGATTCTGCAGAACCAACAAGTTCAAATAGTGTAAATGTCAGCATTTGGGTCTTACAGACTGAACACTGTGATCTGTCTTTGGTACGATACAGTTGTCAAATGAACTGACTCCTTTTCTTCTGCTTACCTAGGTCTGGAAACCCTGACTTCAGTCTCCAAACCACCTTTTTGAGCTCCACCAGAAGGACACCAACGCATGTCCTCGGTCCTCCTGACTAGTCTGGCATCCAGGATGCATCCGGTCCGGACCGAATACCCTGCTGGGATCTCCTCCTGAATCACCAAGCTCCTCATCCTGCGTGGGACATGGAACATTAAATGAACATCAAAATGGTTACATCCCGAACGCGTCTTCAATTGAGGTTCCTTAAAACGGCAAACCGAACCATCAACAGTTTCGTACGAGGTTGTTAGCTTATTTGTATAACCTGTGTCGAATTTTCGATTGTTGTCAATTGTCGAACCACTTTCCGATGTTAAGTATTCGTAAATTCAACATACGGTATATAAGAAACAAATGCAGTCCTGGGGTGGCGGCTATCCGACCAAAAGGCGTGTTTTTTGAGTTGGGGAAAAGGTGATGTCAGAGAACATTGAACGGGACGGATTCCATTTGCGTTGCGCACAATAATGGCTTTAACTCGCGATCAGTTAATCTGAAACCATTAATCATCCATTAATCGAGTAATCGGTCATGCCCTTGATCTGTAACATACAGTATCAGAAAAGAGGCAAAAATAATCAAAAAGAGGCAAAAAAATAAATAAATCAAAAACATTCAAGAGGCGGAAATCAGAAGACATTTACAACAAAAAAACTGCTAACCGAATACCAAAATAATTGTTGCAGTACTACACACAAATACAAGCGGCATCAGATTTTTTTGTAGGGCATCAAACCCTGACAGTGTGAAAGCAACCCCAGAAGCCAAAAGGACGCACGAGTTTCCTGGTGTTTGTCTTTTACCACAACGTCTGAACTGACCAGTCAGACCAGGACTCACACAGTAGTGGCAATGAATCAGCCCAGTGTGTGTGTGTGTGTGCGTGTGTGTGTGTGTGTTTGAGCCAATGAATGCTGACCTCATGCCTTTAAATGCCCCCCCTAAAAATAGAGTATTTTACCACGTCTGGACGCCCACGCGCCACACCCAGCTGGTGTCATGAGTGTCACTGGTAGGAGGATCAAATTACCCGATTTTCAATCTTGGAATGTTTGTATCTTCACAAAATTCATCAGACAGGAAGGAGGAAGTAACTCCTCGACGTCATCGAATCACCAGGGCGAGCCATACGAGCCGTACGAGAGACAATGAAACAGGGCCACACCAGCAGAATCCATCCATTCAGGAGTAAGAAAAACACAAGCTTTCTTAGGGAGAGGGATGTCCAAAATGCGGTCTGGGGGACATTCGCTGCACGCGGCTGTTTTTAGTTTATTAAGAGCAAAAAATGTGTAATGTAATTAGAATAAAGTAATTTTATGAGAATAATGTTGTTATATTATGAGGGAAAATAACGTCATTTTAGTAGCATAAAATTGAAAATATGTTTTTTTTAAAGTACAATAACAACGTTGAAAATTTAAAAAAGTGTAATTTAATGATAATAAAGTTATTATATTATGAGGGAAAGTAATGTCATTTTAGTAGAATAAAATTAAAAATGTTTTTTTAAAAGTACAATAAAGTCGAAAATGTAAAAAAGTGTAATCTTATGAGAATAAAGTTATTATATTATGAAGGAAAATAATGTCATTTTAGAAGCATAAAATTGAAAATATGTTATTTCTTAAAAGTACAATAACAAAGTCAGAAAATATAAAAAAAAAAGTATAATTTTATTATAATAGTTATTATAAGGGAAAATAATGTCATTTTAGTAGCATAAAATTGAAAATATGTTATTTCTTAAAAGTACAATAACAAAGTCGAAAATGTAAAAAAACAAGTGTAATTTTATGATAATAAAGTTATTATGAGGGAAAATAATGTCATTTTAGTAGCATAGAAATATGTTATTTAAAAGTACAATAACAAAGTCGAAAATGTAAAAAAAAGTGTAATTTTATGAGAATAAAGTTATTATATAATGAGGGAAAATAATGTCATTTTAGTAGCATAAAATTGAAAATATGTTATTTCTTAAAAGTACAATAACAAAGTCGAAAATGTAAAAAACAAGTGTAATTTTATGATAAAGTTATTATATTATGAGGGAAAATAATTTCATTTTAGTAGCATATAAATATGTTATTTAAAAGTACAATAACAAAGTCGAAAATGTAAAAAAAAGTGTAATTTTATGAGAGTAAAGTTATTATATTATGAGGGAAAATAATGTCATTTTAGTAGCATAAAATTGAAATTATGTTATTTCTTAAAAGTACAATAAAAGTCAGAAAATATTAAAAAAGTGTAATTTTATAATAGTTATTATATTATGAGGGAAAATGTCATTTTAGTAGCATATAATTTAAAATGTTATTTCTTAAAAGTACAATAAAGTCGAAAATGTAAAAAACAAGTGTAATTTTATGAGAATAAAGTTATTATATTATGAGGGAAAATAATGTCATTTTAGTAGCATAAAAATATGTTATTTAAAAGTACAATAACAAAGTCAAAAATGTAAAAAAAAGAAAGTGTAATTTTACGAGAATATAATTATATTATGAGAAAAAATGTCATTTTAGTAGCATAAAATTCAAAAGTACAAATATTAAGAGAAGAGTCATTTTTTACTGAGAAAAATGTAATACTTTTAAACAATAAACTCATACTTTTATGAGGAAAAATTATGTATTTTGAATACAATAAGGGTATGATGGGAAACAAACTGAAAAAAAATCTAAAATAAAATAAATTCATATTAAGGGAATAAAGATATTACCACATTTACAAAGATTGTTTCGGAGGAAAGTTTAAATATTCGGAAAAAATAAAATAAAAACGATAAAAATAGCAATAAGAGACCTAACCCTCACCTAGCTGAACTTGTTAGCATATCCACATGTGTTGCTTTCCAAAATATCAATATCGATGTTGGGCCCAAAAGTTTGCACACCCCCATCTTAACCTGTTTGGACCCGTCCAGGCAACCCTGGAGTCTTAATGTGATGCAGCTACGATAGCACAGATGCACAATGAAAGTAGGCCAGTACAGATGTCAGGATTGAGGCCAAGAGACAGAATGCCCCTAATCTGTCAGTTTCCAGGAACATAGATACCAAAACAAGGCATTGGATAATTATTCATGTTTCTTTTGTCAACACCAGCTACAATAATAAAAAAGTATACTTGAGGCTTGGCGTTGGAAACGGTATCACGTCAGGGAAGGTTATGTCAATCCATCAAACTGCAGGCTTTGCAGATGAACGGAGCGCCTCGAAATCACCACTCTAGGGGAAATCTTGGACTGATCATAGCCTTCAGTGAAGGCCTGCCTTTCCTGGACCTCTCAGGTCTGCTGGGAAATGTCCGAAGAAAAATGATTAATGTCTTCCTATTATATTTATGCCGGATTTCATTCAAGACGGAAGTGGAAGACCCCCTAAAAAAATAAAATTTTTTCATAAATACATGACAAGCCATTTTTACGGGCGTATTTGCTAGTCCCTGAACATCACCACCGCGATAAGCGGGTCTCTCCTGTCTAACTCAGCAATACCAAGTTCAACAAATACTCAACCATTCAAGCCAACAACAACACTAACTGACCGGTGGTCCTCTTTTTATTGTCCTGACACGTTCTCCGTTTAGCGTTTACAGGTTGGGCACGCTCGCTCGCCCGCCCGCCCGCCCGCCCGCCTGTGCCGCGTATAAAAAAAGACTAAAAACACACACCTGGAAAAAAAAATAGCATGCCTTTCAGAAAAAGACCTGGACTTCCACAGCGACATAAAAATGCACCGCCTCCACTCGTTAGCGCCATGTTAGCAAAGCTTTTGCGGCGGCGTGACGGCGGCGTGCGAATGTGCTCGTATTATTGGAAGAGACGTCATCCAAACGCTGGCTAAATGGAAAAACGCTCCGATGTGGCACTTCCTTGTTTATTATCACATGACATCAGCCGTGTAAGCAGGAGTTAGCGCCCCTTCTTAGGCTAGGGTGACTATATGTCCTGTTTTCCCAGGACATGTCTGTTTTTTTACCTTCTGTCCTTCTGCCCCCCCCCCTTGTATTTTTTTTTTTAATGATGAATATTGTAATAATATGAATATAATTTCCACAAAGTAACATATATATTATGGTAGTTAGAGCAAAAATACCCTGTTTACAATCTTCCAAGTACAGTTTTTAAAATTATTAGAGCCCTCTAAACATAAAATAGCACCCCTATAGTCACATTTACACTCCTATTATCTGGTTTAACAGACATAATAAGACATAAGTAAGACATAATATAGACTCAAATATTAGCAGTTCCTTGTTATTGGTTTTTTTTTTACTTCCTGTTTCTGTCCGCTACTTTCTGTAGCAACTGTTGTTACCTAGTGACCAGTGTATCATCACGTCTGTTATGTCTCAATATATGTGTTGTACTTCAATGTAGCCATTTTTATGCTTGAAAATGTTTTATTTAGGTGAAAAAAATATGTAAAAGTTGCATAAATATGCAATTTTTTACTAATAATGGTCCATATTTAATCATGAAACTGTGATGATATTATAATCAAATAAATCAAAATTTGAAATATAAATCCAAACATTAAAGTATAGATTTATTGTTTTAAAAATTCTAAAAATGTAGTAAAATATAGATTTATTGTTTTAAATTATAAAGTATAAATTTATTGTTAAACATAATTATCCATTAATTACTTCAATTGTAAAATATAAATTTAAGTAACGTCAAGGAAAGTATTTACTAATTTACTAGATTACCATCTTAATATAATAATGTCTAAAAATGTAGAAAAATATAGATTTATTGTTTTAAATTATACATTTAAATTATAAACTATACATTTATTGTTAAACATAATTATCCATTAATTACTTCAATTGTAAAACATAAATTTAAGTAACCTTAAGGAAAGTATTTACTAATTTACTAGATTACCATCTTAATATAATAATGTCTAAAAATGTAGTAAAATATAGATTTATTGTTTTAAATTATAAATTTAAATTATAAACTATAAATTTATTGTTAAACATAATTATCCATTAATTACTTCAATTGTAAAACATAAATTTAAGTAACCTCAAGGAAAGTATTTACTCATTTACTAGATTACTGTCTTAATATAATAACGTCTAAAAATGTAGAAAACTATAGATTTATTGTTTTAAATTATAAATTGAAATGATAAAGTATAAATTTATTGTTAAACAAAATTATCAATTAATTACTTCAATTGTAAAATATAAATTTAAGTAACCTCAAGGAAAGTATTTACTAATTTACTAGATTACCGTCTTAATATAATAATGTCTAAAAATGTAGTAAAATATAGATTTATTATTACTGTTGTCATTACAGCGCTGCACTTAAAAAAAACAAAGTAGTAGCGTTTGCGGCAAAAAGGATGCCATGTTTTCACAAGCAAACGACAACAAGCAGCTAGCAAAGCCAAACAATGACTCCCTGTCTCTTTCAAGCGTTATTTTCGCTTGTGAAAATGTGACCTGTGACGCAGGTGAAGTTTTTCAGGTATTCTGACATCATGATTGACATATCCTGATGACAAATGTTCATGTTATGTTTACGTAGCCCAACTGTCCCAAGTGTAGAAATCCGGTCTGTTGTTGACTCACAGAAAGTTGGCAAACCACCAGGGTTTGTTTTAAGATGTGCGGCGAAGCCTGTTTAGGGTTGCTTTTCTTTTGTTTGTTTTTCTCACATTTGATGCTCATAAGACTAATATTGCTGTTATAACATTGTTAAAAAGTCAGTTTTGTGTCACAAATTGACCTTTTTAATGTTCATTTAAACAGGTAGTGCCCATAAATATGGCATTCACATGGACATTTATGCTATTGAAAATAGCCACAGATAGATTGCAGTCCTGCACGCTGTATTCATTGTAAATATAGTAATTTATAACAGTTCACAGTCAATAAAGAAAGCATTAAAATGATATGGAAATTGCATTTTGGTTTTAACATCACTGCATTAATATTAACAATGTGAAAGTATTATTAATTATCTATTTTTTCTGTGTTGGTATAATTTTTTTTAAGTATTGTCAGTGTTATAATTTGTATTACTTTTTGTGTTAATGTGCATTCTTATTTATTTAATTACTTTTATTTCTGTGTTGGTATTTTTTTCTGTTCTGGTATATTTATAAAAAAATATATGTATTTGCATTTTTGTGTTGAATTTTTTTTTCTGTGTTTATTAGAATTTTTCCGATTCTTGTGTTCATACTACAAACATAATAAATCTATAAATGAATGGTGAAACATTTTTCAATAAAATAAAAATGTTTGTGTACGTGTGTTTTTGGAGTACATCATCCACACATACATGCATACATACATACATACATACGTACGTCCCAAAGGGGTCTAGGTCTAGCATTCCACACACTACGGGACATGCACACCCTCCCATAAGAATGAACCTCCTTTCCTGATGAATCCAACAATGCCACCTGTACGACCTATCCAATCAAAAAGGTCCCACCCACAGGACAACACATCAGTATGCAGTTTGGTTAGGCCCAGATGACCAGACCAAACGTGCTCATATCCAAGCCGCACCACCTGTTGGTGATACCGAGTATGGACCACAACCTGGTATATCACTCCAAGATCATGACCTGCCTGGCTGACTACACAATGTGAGGGTGGAAGCCACCATCTCAATAATATACCATGCTCTGCGGAAAATGGCACATTACATTGCGACTTCTCTGGAAGAGCAAAACAACATCGAGCCAATGGGTTGCATACATACAGTCATACATACATACAGTCATACATACATACATGCATACATACATACATGCATACATACATACACACACACACACACACACACACACACACAGAAATGCAATAAAAGAACACTTTTTTGAGGTGTCGATTTTTGGAAAAAAAGGTAAGAGGTTAGTCTTTCTTTTTTTTTTTCAAAATTTTTTCATCTGCCGTTTTTTGCCGTTTTCTGCTCTGGAATAAAGCAGAAACCTCCCACACCCTCATCGGGGGTCCCGGCAGGACCCAGAAATGCAAAAAAAGAACACTTTTTTGAGGTGTCGATTTTTGGGAAAAAAGGTAAGGGGTTAGTCATTCGCTTTTTGTTTTTTTTTCAAATTTTTTCATCTGCCGTTTTTTGCCGTTTTCTGCTCTGGAATAAAGCCGAAACCTCCCACACCTTCATCGGGGGTCCCGGCAGGACCCAGAAATGCAAAAAAAGACCACTTTTTTGAGGTGTCGATTTTTGGAAAAAAAGGTAAGGGGTTAGTCTTTCGTTTTTTTTTTTTTTTTCAAAATTTTTTCACCTGCCGTTTTCTGCTCTAAAATAAAGCAGAAACCTCCCACACCCTCATCGGGGGTCCCGGCAGGACCCAGAAATGCAAAAAAAGAACACTTTTTTGAGGTGTCGATTTTTGGAAAAAAAGGTAAGGGGTTAGTCTTTCGTTTTTTTATTTTTCAAATTTTTTCATCTGCCGTTTTTGCCGTTTTCTGCTCTGGAATAAAGCAGAAACCTCCCACACCCTCATCGGGGGTCCCGGCAGGACCCAGAAATGCAAAAAAAGACCACTTTTTTGAGGTGTCGATTTTTGGAAAAAAAGGTAAGGGGTTAGTCTTTCGTTTTTGTTTTTTTTTCAAAATTTTTTCACCTGCCGTTTTCTGCTCTAAAATAAAGCAGAAACCTCCCACACCCTCATCGGGGGTCCCGGCAGGATGCAGAAATGCAAAAAAAGACCACTTTTTTGAGGTGTTGATTTTTGGAAAAAAAGGTAAGGGGTTAGTCTTTCGTTTTTTTTTTTCCGAATTTTTTCATCTGCCGTTTTTTGCCGTTTTCTGTTCTGGAATAAAGCGGAAACCTCCCACACCCTCATCGGGGGTCCCGGCAGGACGCAGAAATGCAAAAAAAGACCACTTTTTTGAGGTGTCGATTTTTGGAAAAAAAGGTAAGGGTCTTTCGTTTTTTTTTTTTTCAAAATTTTTTCACCTGCCGTTTTCTGCTCTAAAATAAAGCAGAAACCTCCCACACCCTCATCGGGGGTCCCGGCAGGACCCAGAAATGCAAAAAAAGACCACTTTTTTGAGGTGTTGATTTTTGGAAAAAAAGGTAAGGGGTTAGTCTTTCGTTTTTTTTTTTCCGAATTTTTTCATCTGCCGTTTTTTGCCGTTTTCTGTTCTGGAATAAAGCGGAAACCTCCCACACCCTCATCGGGGGTCCCGGCAGGACCCAGAAATGCAATAAAAGAACACTTTTTTGAGGTGTCGATTTTTGGAAAAAAAGGTAAGGGGTTAGTCTTTCGTTTTTTTATTTTTCAAATTTTTTCATCTGCCGTTTTTTGCCGTTTTCTGCTCTGGAATAAAGCAGAAACCTCCCACACCCTCATCGGGGGTCCCGGCAGGACCCAGAAATGCAATAAAAGAACACTTTTTTGAGGTGTCGATTTTTGGACAAAAAGGTAAGGGGTTAGTCTTTCGTTTTTTTTTTCCGAATTTTTTCATCTGCCGTTTTTTGCCGTTTTCTGTTCTGGAATAAAGCGGAAACCTCCCACACCCTCATCGGGGGTCCCGGCAGGACCCAGAAATGCAATAAAAGAACACTTTTTTGAGGTGTCGATATTTGGAAAAAAAGGTAAGGGGTTAGTCTTTCGTTTTTTTTTTCCGAATTTTTTCATCTGCCGTTTTCTGTTCTGGAATAAAGCGGAAACCTCCCACACCCTCATCGGGGGTCCCGGCAGGACCCAGAAATGCAAAAAAAGACCACTTTTTTGAGGTGTCGATTTTTGGAAAAAAAGGTAAGGGGTTAGTCTTTCGTTTTTTTTTTTTCAAAATTTTTTCACCTGCCGTTTTCTGCTCTAAAATAAAGCAGAAACCTCCCACACCCTCATCGGGGGTCCCGGCAGGACCCAGAAATGCAAAAAAAGACCACTTTTTTGAGGTGTTGATTTTTGGAAAAAAAGGTAAGGGGTTAGTCTTTCGTTTTTTTTTTTTTTTTCAAAATTTTTTCACCTGCCGTTTTCTGCCGTTTTCTGCTCTGGAATAAAGCAGAAACCTCCCACACCCTCATCGGGGGTCCCGGCAGGATCCAGAAATGCAAAAAAAGACCACTTTTTTGAGGTGTTGATTTTTGGAAAAAAAGGTAAGGGGTTAGTCTTTCGTTTTTTTTTTCCGAATTTTTTCATCTGCCGTTTTTTGCCGTTTTCTGTTCTGGAATAAAGCAGAAACCTCCCACACCCTCATCGGGGGTCCCGGCAGGATCCAGAAATGCAAAAAAAGACCACTTTTTTGAGGTGTTGATTTTTCGAAAAAAAGGTAAGGGGTTAGTCTTTCGTTTTTTTTTTTTCGGATTTTTTCATTTGCCGTTTTTTGCCGTTTTCTGTTCTGGAATAAAGCGGAAACCTCCCACACCCTCATCGGGGGTCCCGGCAGGACGCAGAAATGCAAAAAAAGACCACTTTTTTGAGGTGTCGATTTTTGGAAAAAAAGGTAAGGGGTTAGTCTTTTGTTTTTTTTTTTTCAAAATTTTTTCATCTGCCGTTTTCTGCTCTAAAATAAAGCAGAAACCTCCCACACCCTCATCGGGGGTTCCGGCAGGACCCAGAAATGCAAAAAAAGAACACTTTTTTGAGGTGTTGATTTTTGGAAAAAAAGGTAAGGGGTTAGTCTTTCGTTTTTGTTTTTTTTTTCAAAACTTTTTCACCTGCCGTTTTCTGCCGTTTTCTGCTCTGGAATAAAGCAGAAACCTCCCACACCCTCATCGGGGGTCCCGGCAGGATCCAGAAATGCAAAAAAAGACCACTTTTTTGAGGTGTTGATTTTTGGAAAAAAAGGTAAGGGGTTAGTCTTTCGTTTTTTTTTCAAAATTTTTTCACCTGCCGTTTTCTGCCGTTTTCTGCTCTGGAATAAAGCAGAAACCTCCCACACCCTCATCGGGGGTCCCGGCAGGATCCAGAAATGCAAAAAAAGACCACTTTTTTGAGGTGTTGATTTTTGGAAAAAAAGGTAAGGGGTTAGTCTTTCGTTTTTTTTTTTTCCGAATTTTTTCATTTGCCGTTTTTTGCCGTTTTCTGTTCTGGAATAAAGCGGAAACCTCCCACACCCTCATCGGGTGTCCCGGCAGGACCCAGAAATGCAAAAAAAGACCACTTTTTTGAGGTGTCGATTTTTGGAAAAAAAGGTAAGGGGTTAGTCTTTCGTTTTTTTATTTTTCAAATTTTTTCATCTGCCGTTTTTTGCCGTTTTCTGCTCTGGAATAAAGCAGAAACCTCCCACACCCTCATCGGGGGTCCCGGCAGGACCCAGAAATGCAATAAAAGAACACTTTTTTGAGGTGTTGATTTTTGGAAAAAAAGGTAAGGGGTTAGTCTTTCGTTTTTTTTTTTCCGAATTTTTTCATCTGCCGTTTTTTGCCGTTTTCTGTTCTGGAATAAAGCAGAAACCTCCCACACCCTCATCGGGGGTCCCGGCAGGATCCAGAAATGCAAAAAAAGACCACTTTTTTGAGGTGTTGATTTTTGGAAAAAAAGGTAAGGGGTTAGTCTTTCGTTTTTTTTTTCCGAATTTTTTCATCTGCCGTTTTTTGCCATTTTCTGTTCTGGAATAAAGCGGAAACCTCCCACACCCTCATCGGGGGTCCCGGCAGGACGCAGAAATGCAAAAAAAGACCACTTTTTTGAGGTGTCGATTTTTGGAAAAAAAGGTAAGGGGTTAGTCTTTCGTTTTTTTTTTTTCAAAATTTTTTCACCTGCCGTTTTCTGCTCTAAAATAAAGCAGAAACCTCCCACACCCTCATCGGGGGTTCCGGCAGGACCCAGAAATGCAAAAAAAGAACACTTTTTTGAGGTGTTGATTTTTGGAAAAAAAGGTAAGGGGTTAGTCTTTCGTTTTTTTATTTTTCAAATTTTTTCATCTGCCGTTTTTTGCCGTTTTCTGCTCTGGAATAAAGCAGAAACCTCCCACACCCTCATCGGGGGTCCCAGCAGGACCCAGAAATGCAATAAAAGAACACTTTTTTGAGGTGTCGATATTTGGAAAAAAAGGTAAGGGGTTAGTCTTTCGTTTTTTTTTTTCCGAATTTTTTCATCTGCCGTTTTTTGCCGTTTTCTGTTCTGGAATAAAGCAGAAACCTCCCACACCCTCATCGGGGGTCCCGGCAGGATCCAGAAATGCAAAAAAAGACCACTTTTTTGAGGTGTTGATTTTTCGAAAAAAAGGTAAGGGGTTAGTCTTTCGTTTTTTTTTTCGGATTTTTTCATCTGCCGTTTTTTGCCGTTTTCTGTTCTGGAATAAAGCGGAAACTTCCCACACCCTCATCGGGGGTCCCGGCAGGACGCAGAAATGCAAAAAAAGACCACTTTTTTGAGGTGTCGATTTTTGGAAAAAAAAGGTAAGGGGTTAGTCTTTCGGTTTTTTTTTTTCAAAATTTTTTCACCTGCCGTTTTCTGCTCTAAAATAAAGCAGAAACCTCCCACACCCTCATCGGGGGTTCCGGCAGGACCCAGAAATGCAAAAAAAGAACACTTTTTTGAGGTGTTGATTTTTGGAAAAAAAGGTAAGGGGTTAGTCTTTCGTTTTTTGTTTTTTTTCAAAACTTTTTCACCTGCCGTTTTCTGCCGTTTTCTGCTCTGGAATAAAGCAGAAACCTCCCACACCCTCATCGGGGGTCCCGGCAGGATCCAGAAACGCAAAAAAAGACCACTTTTTTGAGGTGTTGATTTTTGGAAAAAAAGGTAAGGGGTTAGTCTTTCGTTTTTTTTTTTCCAAATTTTTTCATCTGCCGTTTTTTGCCGTTTTCTGTTCTGGAATAAAGCGGAAACCTCCCACACCCTCATCGGGGGTCCCGGCAGGACCCAGAAATGCAAAAAAAGACCACTTTTTTGAGGTGTCGATTTTTGGAAAAAAAGGTAAGGGGTTAGTCTTTCATTTTTTTATTTTTCAAATTTTTTCATCTGCTGTTTTTTGCAGTTTTCTGCTCTGGAATAAAGCAGAAACCTCCCACACCCTCATCGGGGGTCCCGGCAGGACCCAGAAATGCAATAAAAGAACACTTTTTTGAGGTGTCGATATTTGGAAAAAAAGGTAAGGGGTTAGTCTTTCGGTTTTTTTTTTTCAAAATTTTTTCACCTGCCGTTTTCTGCTCTAAAATAAAGCAGAAACCTCCCACACCCTCATCGGGGGTCCCGGCAGGACCCAGAAATGCAAAAAAAAGAACACTTTTTTGAGGTGTCGATTTTTGGAAAAAAAAGGTAAGGGGTTAGTCTTTCGTTTTGTTTTTTTTTCAAAATTTTTTCATCTGCCGTTTTCTGCTCTGAAATGAAGCGGAAACCTCCCACACCCTCATCGGGGGTCCCGGCAGGACCCAGAAATGCAAAAAAAGAACACTTTTTTGAGGTGTTGATTTTTGGCAAAAAAGGTAAGGGGTTAGTCTTTCGGTTTTTTTTTTCAAAATTTTTTCACCTGCCGTTTTCTGCCGTTTTCTGCTCTGGAATGAAGCGGAAACCTCCCACACCCTCATCGGGGGTCCCAGCAGGACCCAGAAATGCAGAAAAAGACCACTTTTTTGAGGTGTAAATTTTTGGAAAAAATGGTAAGAGGTTAGCCTTTCGTTTTTTTTTTTTTTTCAAAATTTTTTCAACTGCCATTTTCTGCCGTTTTCTGGGGTCATATTAAGAAATCCTCAGGCATCCTGTATCTAAGATCATTTCAATGTATCATGGGAGGGATCTTTAAGGAGTCAGTCAACAACATTTCTCTGCAGGGTGCAAAGCAAACCCCAACTGGAATGAATTTGAAATCACTCATTTCATCGTTCTTATTTGGAGTGAAAACATTGGCACGGGTCCGCAGGCCGGGGCACGAGAACGTCCGCCGGCCGGCGTGCTGCGGTGTGGTCACCTTGCCATCCTCGTCACACGCAGAATAATTTCACCTCATTACCTCTCGCACGTATAAATAGAGGTCTTTCCAAGCCACCCGGTGCTTTTATGACACTGGCTCTTTAAACGCCTCCAATGAACCCCTTGTGACTGGGGCCTTGTGTCTGCCCCCCCCCCCCACACACTTTAGCTCGATAGATTACACCCGCTTCTTTGCCCCCCATTTACATTTCTACCTCTAACTTCGTTAAGTAGCCGTGTGCGTTTCAGGATTTATTGGGTGGCCGATAAGACTTTACAATGTGTGCTGCATTGCATGAAAACACTTCCTCACTGTCGGCGCATGCGTCACCGTTACTGATGACCCCCCCCCCCCACTCGTATGTAGGCCCACCCTGAGGGCCACACACAAACATGCCCACAATTCCGTAGTTCATCTTAAGTCTTCTTCTATCTGGCCAACTAAGAGTAGGAGGAGCTTCCAGTACTCGCATCCCTCGTTTATGGCGGACCCAAAATGGGATTCCTTATTTAGAAATCTAACTTTCACAGTAAGAGCATAGACCTTATACATACATACACACACACACATACGTATATATATATATACACACACACATACATACATACATATATATATATACGTATATACCAACCTTATACATATGCTTGATAACATTATTAGAGCCCTATAGACATGAAATAGCACCCCTATAGTCACATTTACATGCCCATTATCCAGTATAGTAGACATAATAAAGCAGGGGTGGGCAAATATTTTGACTTGTGGGCCGCATTGAGTTAACAAAATGGGAGGGGGGGGGGGGGGGGGGGCAGAACATATAGTTATTTAGTTATTTAGTATCATCGCGGTGTCTTTGAATGCGTCTTCTGAATGCCTTATACTTGAATTTTACTTTATTTAACTTTTTTTTAATTTGTGAAAACATTTCATTTTGGCTAATGGTACGTGAAATTTTCTTAAATATGCAGTTTTTGACCAATAATAATCCATATTCAACCAGGATATTGCAATGATTTATTGATTAGATGACAATAGGAGCTATAAGAAATACATTAAAACATTTAATAATATACAATTAAATCACTTTAAAAAAAATAAAATAAATAAATAATAATTAACTAAATTAAATTTTAAAAAATATTTTTTATCTCATTTTACCATACCAAATATATAAATTGATAATGAGGTAGATATAAAATAAAATAAAAAAAATATTTTATGTATTTATTTTATCATACCAAATATATAAATTGATAATGAAGTAGATATAAAATAAAATAAAATAAAAAAATATTTTAAATATATAAATTGATCCATCCATAAATTGATTCATCCATATATAAGTGGATGTAAAATAAAATAAAATAAAAAAATGTATTTTATTTTATATCCACTTCATTATCAATTTATATATTTGTTATGACATTTTGTAAGATTTAATGATTTTATTTGCCGACCTTTAACTTAAAAACGATATTAAAAATGTGATAAAAAAATAGAATAACCAGCTGTTTTTTTGGAGCGTCTGGAAAGAAAATAGGCCTTGACGTATGTTGCATATTTACATGAAAAGCAGCATTTCATGCTATGGATGACATAAGCAAGGAAATCACGGCGGCTCGTGTTAATTGGCCTCCGACTGCAGACGTGCGGTCGTTTCGGGCGTAATTGGACCACAGCGGTCTGATCAATGTCAACCCGCTGCATCATAATCACAGCCAGATAAGAAAAACAGCCACTTGTACTGCAGCGTCTCATACATATATACATATATACTTATATATACACATATACATACATATATGCATATGGATGGAGACTCCAGAGTGATTTTTTTTGTGGTAAGAAGAGACTTTCTGCATTTAAAAGCGGTCTTAAGTTAAAAAAGGAGTGAATCTTTTGGAATGTAAATACTGTAGCAGCAGTGAGTCACATGACCTGTACAGTAAAAAAAAAAAAAAAAGTGCTGACTTTTCACTTTTGATATATTTTCACTTGTGATTATAGCCCCGGACAAGAACAACTTTATTTTTTGTATTCTCCGTCGACCGTAGCGCACGCTGGTGTTGACTTTGCGGTTTGGCCTAAATTGGACTCTGGCTCCAGGTGGCTACGTTTCCATGGCAACCTTTGGCCTTATCTGCTACCGGGGGGGAAACAATGAGGGCTTTCACTTTCTCAGCTGTTTTTTTTTTCTTTTCAAATCTTTCAAATCAAATGAATGTAGATTTCATGGAACTATAGGGTATAATATCATATTCTATTATTGACAGTGCTCAGGAGTTCGTTTTTGCTATTATAGCTTATAGTATTAATCATAAATATAAACAAAAATTAACTTATATTATTGAATTTTTATTATTTATAAAATATTTAATTTTTATTTTATTATTTATATTATTTAATGTCATATTCTTTGTTATAAAATTTGTAATTTAATGTCTGTTGTTTCTGCATTTATTTTACAATATAACACCTCAATGTAATTACATAAAAATGTAAAAATGCTACTTACAAATAGCCTTTAACAATGCATATACAATTTTTAAAACAAAAACACACTCAAATTACGTACATATAGACGGCATTATTAATAATATTTACTTGACAATAATTGCACAATTATTAATCCAACAAATAAAAAAATAAAATGATGTATATACTGGATGTGAAATAAATAAAAATTAATAGCAATAGGAAGAAGTGCATCGAAAATATATTTTCAAAATATAGGTAATTTTAAAAGAAAAATTACCTATATTACTTATCTATTTTTTATGCCAATTTTGGCATATTTTTTATATTTAAATGTATTTGTTCATCTGCATTAGCAAGTGTCCCAAAGATTTTTCTTCATGTTTGACGATTTAATTTCTTATTCAGTGATATATATATATATATATACACTCAAATATATCTTAATTTATTTTGTATGATTTAATGTCATCACTTAATGACAAATAAAAAATTTATATTTGAACATATGGTAATTTTTTATCATTTAATTTCTTCATTTTTTATGAATATGTCTTATTAGATTATGAAATTAAAAACACAATATTGAGTATAAAGTACTTGATTTTTTTTATATTTATGAATCAGGAATCTTACTTGGTGTGAATTCACGTATCACTTAATGTCATTTAATGTCTTTCTTATATTTATGTTTATATTTTACAATTTAATTTCTTATTCAGTGATGAAAAAAATATATATACTATATATACACACTCAAATATATCTTAATTTATTTTGTATGATTTAATGTCATCACTTAATGACAAATTAAACATTTATATTTGAACATATGGTCATTTTTTATCATTTAATTTCTTTCTTTATTTTTTTGAATGAATATATACATCATATGTCTTATTAGATTATGAAAGTAAAAACACATTATTGAATATAAAGTACATGAATAGTTTTAAAAATATTTATGAATCAGGAATCCTACTTGGTGTAAATTCACTTATCACTTAAAGTCACTAAAGTCACTTATATTTATGTTTTTTTTATTTATATATTTATTTTTATTTTACAATTTAATTTCTTATTCAGTGATGAACAAAAATATATATATATACTCAAATATATCTTAATTTAATCTTAATTTATTTTGTATGATTTAATGTCATCACTTTAATTTTTATCATTTAATTTTTCTTTATTTTTTTGAATGAATATATACATCATATGTCTTATTAGATTATGAAAGTAAAAACAAATTATTGAATATAAAGTACATAATTTTTTTTCCTATCCTACAAAATCCTACAAAAATTCACTTATCACGGTCGGGTCCGGAGTCACTTAAAGTGTGATAAATGAGGGAGTAGTTGCTATAGTTGAATATATAAATAAGAATAAATAAGAGCTTTTAATGATAGTAGGCGAAGTTCTTGTCCACGACCTACAGCGTACTGTAGTACATGGCATTTAAAGGTACTTTCATAAAAAAAGACATCTTTGTTTATACCCCCCCCCCCCTCGCAGGCTTACTTTTAATACTGTAAAAAGCTGCAGTGGTTTGACGGGAAAGCCTTGGTTGGAGATGATAGACATGACGTGTCAGCGGCCCAAGCGCCCTTGGAGAGCAATGCTGGTGGCCTTTACAAGGATGTCTTTCTGCAAATCACTCACTGGGAAAATATACAAAAAAGTCACCACTGACTGGAAAAGCAGGTTGTCCATCAATACTCGGAGTCCCTGGGTGCCTGTACCCGGGAATTTTTGGATGTTTAAAAAAGGCCCGTTTTCTAGCCAACAAATCCATATAAACCCAACACACCAAATTTGTGTTTTTTCTTCTCACGCACCATAAGGAACGTCCATTTAATAAGCAAATGAAAAGAGATGGATTTCTTTTTTTTTTTCGCTAACAGGTGAGCGAAAAAAAAAAGAATCCTGTATGCGAGTGGATGAAATGTATCACAAAAGACGAGTGGGTAATTACTCCCATTCATCACTCACATGGGTAATTAATGGACACGGCTCTCTCCTCAAGGCAAGCTGTGAAATAACATCAACATCCGCCTTCAACAGCGACTTCATTTGAGGGATAAAACACACACTGTCCACTTTTTCCAGCCAGGTATTGTTATTATTATTATTCACGTTGTAATCTGCACCCTTTTATACTTTATACTTTATACTAGCGGCACCACGGCAAAGAGAAACACCAAGGGCATGTTTCTCAGCGTGGGAAAGGCCGTAAATCACAGCCGTTGCTGGATGTCATCAGCACAGTAAGGTAAAGTAGGCGCCCAAGTAGAAGCCCGTATGGCCACAAGCCAGAATATACTGGACCAACATACGTACTGGACACGTACATGTACACGTACACGGACCGCCATTAATAACCATGACAGAGATTAGTAAAGGTTTCATGTTTGGAAGAAGAGACAAAGCTTTTTGGGGCGTTTACTTACCTGATGGAATTGCTACAAATTCAGTGACGCAATCTTGCGGTGGTGAAAATGTATTATTATTATTTTTCTATTTATATATTCATTTTTTTTAGAAAGTAAATGACAGTTGTAGGTTTGTGTTTTTGGAAGTGTCTCAAAGAATTATTGAATGACAATATTGTATGTTGAGCATGTAAGTTCTGGTTAAATAATAAAAAAGTATATTTTTCATATATATATATATATATATATAAACACACACACATATATAGTATATGATTTTTATACTATATATTTTAGACACAATATAAATATTTTTATCTGCTTGTGGAAGTTTCTCAATTAATTATTGAATGACAATATTGTATGTTGAGCATTTAAGTTCTTGTTAAATAATGAAAAATAAAAAATTCCTAAATTATTACTTTTATCTTTTTTATTATTGAATTGCTAACATTTGAATTTCTAGTTTTTATTTTTCATTATGTAATTGATGAATTTATGGAAAATAAAAACACATATTTTTTTTCCCATCATTTAATGTCTTTCTTATATTTATGTTTATATAGTTATTAAAATGTATTTGTTCATCTGCATTAGAAAGTGTCCCAAAGATTTTCTTTCATTTTTTTACATTTTAATTTCTTATTCAGTGATGGAAAAAAAAAATATATATATATATATATATATATATATATATATATATACTCAAATATATCTTAATTTATTTTTGTATGATTTAATGTCATCACTTTATATTTGAACATATGGTAATTTTTCATCATTTAATTTCTTTATTTTTTTTGAATGAATATATACATCATATAATTTTTTATTAAATTATGAAAAGTAAAAACACATGTGAATGAATATAAAGTACATGAATATATTTTAAAATATTTTCCAAAATTAACAAAAATCTATCCATTTATTTATCAAAAATAAATCATGCTTATCGCCAATGAATGGTATCCCTTACAGTATATGATTAATCTGCAAATAGAGATAGTACATATTATATATATTTGGCTTCCAAATATTCCAATACTTTCATATCAATGCATCCATAAGTCATAACTTTGATTGTGCCAACGGCTCTAAGACATACTTTAACGTCTATCAGCACATTTAGCACAGCAGAGGTAAGGAATGCAAAGGGGGGGGGGGGTAATTACATTGGCCATGCATACGTTGAAAACCATTAATAATCAGGACGATTTATATCGGTGTCATATCACGCACACACCCACAAATCCTCCCTGCTACAATGTCTAAGCGTGTTTATTTGGACACGTGCCATCAATCCCAAGTCTGGTGATGATGCAGAAAGACCTGTCCTCCTTCCAGCCATCATTTGTTCTTTGGCGCTCATTCTATAGCCGACTGGCTAACCACGCAAATATTTATACTATATTTGCTTTTGGAAATGTCACAAAAACATTATACATGTATTCTGTAATAAAAACACATGTGCCTCACTGCATCACCGACTCAATTCAATGAATTATTGTGGCCACCAGGTGTCGCCAAATACAACCAATATTACAAATATGCAATAATGACAAATAAAATGTGTATTTGAAACAAATATTCTGTAGCAAAACATGTGCCTACCTGCATCGCTGACTCAATGCAATGAATTATTGTGGCCACCAGGTGTCGCCAATATTACAAATATGCAATAATGACAAATAAAATGTGTATTCGAAACAAATATTCTGTAACAAAACACGTGCCTCACTGCATCACCGACTCAATGCAATGAATTATTGTGGCCACCAGGTGTCGCCAAATACAACCACCATTACAAATATGCAATAATGACAAATAAAATGTGTATTTGAAACAAATATTCTGTTTGGTAAATGAATAATAAACCGTGTCCATCCTCGAGGACATGGTCAGAATCAAACATTCCAAGCTTCCTCCGGGTCCCGGTCCCTCTTGACCTCTGAACCCCACTCGGTCAACACACTCTGGACAAAGTCAATTTCCCCAGCAACACTCCCTCATCCACTCGCGGTGTTTATAAATCTCTCCTGCGTTAATTTAAAGCCGTGCCGTGTCACCTGTTGAACTTCACGTCCCTCGGACCCCGATCGGAACTGCTAGGGGTCAAAGGTGACTGTCTGGCCCCTAACTTATCAAAGCTGTGTTTATTTAAAGTCTACGCACGGCAACAAACAGAAGGACCACAGGCAAGGGAGTCATTTGGAGGCAAATCCTGCTAAGGACGAGAGATTAGGCATACGTGTGTTCCGCCGTTGTCGCCGCCAATCCATCTGACGATGGCTCGCTTGGTTCTGGAGTACTGTAAGGCCAATTTAACTCGCCGCTTTGTGACGTATGAGAACCTGCGACCTTTACTTTGTCAAGTCTGACGGTTACACACGGGCTCCAGGGACACGTTGTCGTGCTGTTACAACATCATTAAAAATTCAGTTTTGGTTGTCCATGAAGTGACCGTGTTTCACTCTATCAAGTACAAAATATATCCATTTGTTATGTAAGAAAAATGCATCATTTCAATAATAATTCCAAACATAATAATGGCTAAATGTAGTAAAATACAAATAGTAAAGGATTCAGAAAACTCACTGGTGATACATACAGTGAAGAAAATAAGTATTTGAACACCCTGCTATTTTGCTATTTCTCCCACTTAGAAATCATGGAGGGGTCTGAAATTTTCAT